>NW_015163137.1:95261-109894 GCF_001447785.1 Gekko japonicus
GCAGTCAGAACCCAGGGGTGCAATAAGCTCCAGCTACCAACTCAACCATCTCTTTAGGAGTGTGGCAAGCTTGGATTGCCCCAGAAGCAGAGGTGGACTCAGCCTTTCTCCCACCTTTCTTCCATCCATATGATGTGAACCTTTGTTCTGCCCCACCTTTCTTCCTTCTCCCTGCACTGCCATGGAGATCACCTTGGGTCAGTCACATTCTTTCAGGCTAACCCACCTCACAGGGTTGTTATGATAATAAAATGGTGAGGAGAGAACCCTGATAGGGGTGTGCAAAAAATCTTTTCCCCCCGATTCAGGTGTATTGGACCCGAAAAATATCAGTATTCTAGAATACCAGTATTGATATTGTATTGGTATTCAGGTAAATATTTGGGAAACCCAAATTTATTCGGCTTCATTAGACCCTATGGGGGACTATAGGGTATACCTATAGGGTGAAATATCGGCTTTTATTCGGGCATGGGTATTTCAGTAGCCAAATCAGATTGTCCAATCTGTATTCAGCTGAATAAATACCTGAAAAATTCCGATAAAATACCGCAGGGCCTGCAAGATGGAGCTCTTCCACCAGGCCTTCAGTTGAGGCAGTGGGTATCCAGTTCAATCTGGCCTCCCCCTTCCTTCCCCCTATGAGTTGCTCTTATGTGGCTCTTGAGGTATAATTTATTTTAAAGTATTAGTGTTTTATTTATTTGATTGTATTTACTGTATGTATTTTGTTATCCTGTTTTTATTATGTAAATCTGCACTCAGCAGATTATTATAGGTTGGAACTCGCAGTGAGCCTGCTTTGCAGGAAAGGCGGGATATAAATTGAAGGAAATAAATAAATAAATTTATTTGGCTCGGTATATACCGAGCGCACACCCTAAACCTTGATTATTGTCCTGACTTCTTTGGAGGAGAGGTCTAGGCTGGCAACACAGTGCCATCACTTCTAGAGCATACCTGAAGTGATGTAATCACATTACTGGCAGCATGGGATGTTTTAGTATTTTGGCAAAATCTCTACGTTAAAGCAGCTTCTACCATAGAGTTTTTGCTCAAAATACGAAAGCTTTCCACATTGCTGGTGACACAATGACATCACTTCTGGTGTGCACCAGAAGACACACTGCCAGCCTAGACCTCTCCTCACTGTTGGTAAGTCCCTCCAACTGCCACCGGTTGCCAGAAAGGACCTGACAACCCTAAATGTGCCACATAGTTTGGTATCCCCTATGCCTGACAACCTTGCCATTTTTGTAGTCAAAGCAAGGCAGCAAAAGAGGACATCTATCAGGCCCCAGATCACGCCACGTCTTTAGCATGATGATTTTGGCTTCGTTTATAGTAACAGAGGGTCCCCTTGAGTGATTCTCCTTTGACTTTGCTGGATTCATAAACGCAGATTCATAGACACTGTGTCTGGAGCACCATCATCGTGGGGAATCTAGGCCACTGCTGATGCAAGCAAAGCATGTGACATGAAGTGAGATTATTAGTGTGGAATGAAGGTAAAATAATGTTTACTTGGCCTCTTTTCCCCTCCTCTCACCGTATATCAAAAGGTATTATTAGAACTGCTCTTCCCAACATGGACAGAGAAGCAAAAGAAGAATATCATGTCGTCATCCAAGCGAAGGACATGGGAGGACACATGGGAGGACTCTCAGGGACGACCAAAGTGACAATTACCCTGACTGACGTCAATGATAACCCACCCAAATTCCCACAGAGTAAGTTGCAAGCTCCCTCTGGAAAATAATGCAGCATCTTTTGTGCTATTCCCCCGAGATTTAAGAAACACAGCACACATGGAGTGCTAGGAAGCTATTTGGCCCGTCTTTGTCTCAGAGGAAAGTCCATAGATCAGCACTGGAGTTCACAAACATAGAACTATATATTATGAACAATAGAGGGATGCCATCTGACCTGGTATCTCTGTGTTCAATTCTCCTTCCCTATTGCATATCACATGGGACACTGCAATGGGCATTTCATCCCTTTTGCCCTCCTCATTGCAGACCCATGTCAGCTGGCATGGCATAGTGGATTGAGTGTTGAATTGGGATCCTAGAGTCTACAATGGAAGCTCACTGGGCCTGTCACAATCTCTCAGCCTGGCCTACTTCACAGGTTTGCTGTGACAAAATGGGGGAGGGCAGAATGATGTTCTAAGTTGTTTTGAGTCCCAACTGGGGGAGAAAAGTGAGATATTTAAATCAAAGCAAATGTGGGAATGCATGTGGCTTCTTGATCACATGGTTTCCGATAGGGATGTCTCCTCACTCCTTAGCTGCTCTTTTCCAGTTGTACAGAAATACTTTTTTGAAATGGGGCTGCCAATACTGTACATGGTATTCCAATAGTGGGTGGTTTAAGCCCTTTACAGGTGACCCATCTGTACATTGAGGAGGGAGAACGGGTCAAAGCACTCTCTGCATGGTCATCATGTGGTCTGAACCGTGCAGATGCACAGAGGAAGTGCCTCCACAGCAAATGCACAGGAAGTGCCTCTGATCATCAACATTTTATTTTATTTATTTATTTAACTTTAGACTTGCTATACCACCCTAACCCCGGAGGGTCTCTGGGCGGTTTACATGTGTTGCGTTCTATGAACTGTAATCCCTAACTTAGGCCAGATTTAGTATTGGGGGTGGGGACTGCCTACCGGCACCCTTGGTGGTGGGCCCTTGATGGTCTCTGGCTGCTGGCTCGGCTTGGCGTCTTCTAGGTCTCTACTGGCAGCTGGATCAGAAAGCAGCATGTGTTTGCACCACGCATGGAGGCAGGAGACAGGGCCCCATGCATCCATGCTCACTCTCCTTCCCCATATGGTCAGTCAACGTGCAGATGGGTCACCTGTGCAAGGCTTCCATTTTAATCCCTTTCCTGGTAATCCCTAGGTGGGAGCCTTTTTTAAAGAAAGAAATGAGGTGTCATATTTATACCAGGTGTTGTTACCATGGAGTAACTGATCACATAAACAAAAAAAAAACAACCCTCTTTTGTTTTTTGTTTTTAAAAAAGCCAAACGGATGCCCAGAAGGGTTAAACCATTTGCCTGGTGACACACAGAGAGTCATTTTCAAAGGCAGGATTAAGACACAGGAGGAGGTTCCTGGCGATAGGCTTTGGCTTTCAAAACATCCCAGACGATGATGTTTTAAAAACATGCCCCTGCCGAGATCAATGGGATGTGGTCTAGACTTTCCATGGATATACTGGAAAGCCCCTTAACTGAGACAGCTGAGACTGGACTGGATGAAAGCAATGAAACTGTACTTCAGAGAAAACATATACTTTTAAACAAGAGAGACTTAAAAAAAAACCCCTGTTATCATCCTTCTACCCATTGTATTGTTAAGAATTCAATCATACCGTGCGACGACTCGTGTTAGTAAAAGCGATCTCCGTTCCAGCTTCTTTTCAAGTTCTCTGTCACAACAGTACACAACAATTACAAAACACCTTAATCAGTTACTATTTCTGTTTTCCCTCCAGTGGATTTGTCCATTTGGTAGGAACTTTGACTTCCACCTTTCTCAGGACTGTTTCTTGGTATATTTTTGTTGTCGCCCTTCTCCAGTGGGAATCCCGGAATACATGTGTGGCACGTCAAACGTGAAGCATGCATGCATATTTAAATTGTGTACTTATTTAAATATTTACCTGCCAACTCTCCAGAGAGATGCCTGAGGTGGTTTGCAGCAGTATACAATTCAATTATGAAAGAAAACAAACGATAAATAGAAAAAATATAAAGCAAAAAGTTAAAATCAATGTAAAAACTGACACGTGAAAAAAACTTATACTGAGTCAGACTATTGGTTTGTTTATTTATTCTTCAAATTTGTTCCCCGCCCTCCCAGCCAAGGCCGGCTCAGTGCGGCTTACATAAAATCACCCCCCCAAAAAAATTAAAAGAGTACAATAAACCATTTAAAACAGTATTAAAACCAGGGCTATTTTTGGGCAGGAACTCACAGGAACGGAGTTCCGGCTGGTTCCCAAGTTGGCCACGTCCAGCAGGAACTCATTAGCATAATAGGCTACACCCAACAGCAGAAACACATTAGGATTGGCTACATTAGGGGTGTGTGGCCTAACATGCAAAGGAGTTCCTGCTACAAAAAAGCCCTGGGTTTGGACAGCAAACAAGGTAAACAGAATAATGAGCAAAAGGTGGGTGTGGCTGGATAACCACACTTCTGGTAACATGGGGGTTTGGCCTAATGTGTTAATGTGCTGTGCTGTCAGGGGTGTGGCCCAATATGATAATGAGTTCCTGCTATTTGGTGTGGCCTGTTATGCTAATGAGTTCCTGCTGGGCTTTTTCTACAAAAAGAGCCCTGATTAAAACCAATTCACAATTCCATACTAACTAAGTGCTCGTTTTGCTGGTATTGAGTTCGTGATGGCTACCATCAGCTCTCTCTTCCCATAGCTGGCTTGCAGGTCTTCTGGAGATATCTTTCAGATGTCTTTCAGGCAGCTACTACTGTCTTTCATGGTTACTAGTGTCTACCCTGAGTGGAAGAGGCTCTCCAGATTCAGAATCTCAAGTACTAGTAGTCTTTTTGAAGAACCTCCCGGTGGTGGAAAGTGCCATCGAGTCGTAGCCGACTCATGGTGACCTTTTAGGGTTTGCAAGGCAAGAGACAAACAGGGATTATTTGCCTTTGCCTGCCTCTGTGTAGCATAGGGCTGCCAACCTCCAGGTGGCAGCTGGAGCTCTCCTAGGATTACAGCTGCCTCCAGGTGACAGAGTTCAGTTCACCTGGAGAAAATGGCCACTTAGGAAGGTTGACTCTATGCATTATACCCCACTGAACTCCTCCTGCTCCTCAACCCTGCCCTACTCAGGCTCCTCCCCCAAATCTCCAGGTATTTCCCAACCCAGAGCAGGCAAACCCAGTGTAGTAATCTTGGACTTTCCTGGTATTCTCCCCCCCAAGCACTAACCAGGCCCAACCGTGCTAAACCTTTGAGATCTGATGAGATTGGGCTAGTCCAGGCCAATGTTCCCTCTAAGCTGCAGAGTCTTGTGAGCAAAAATCCTACTTTGTGAGCTATGGGCATTGAAGTTGTGAGCGAGCCATTTGGTTGCTGCATAAATTAGTTTGCTTTGAGGCCATCCTTCCTGAGCTAGAGCAAAAATCTGTGAGCTGGAGGCTAAAAAACTGTGAGCTGGCTCACACCAACTCAGCTTAGAGGGAACACTGGTCTGGACCACCCACGTCAGGGTAATGAACCTTCTATTTGATTCTTTTAACTGGAGGTATCAGGGGTTGAGCCTGGGACCTTCTCCACACAAACCAGAAGCTCTGCCTGTGACCCATGGCCTCGCTAAAGCCAACTGTAGCAGCAGCAACTAAAACAACCAACTCAACCCACAGGGCAGCTGAAAGCAAAAACAAAAAAGGGGAAGAAATCATACACCAATCAGTTAATTCAAACATCACACCTAGCCAAGGTTTGGTGAAGCCATGTTTTATAAAGCAGGATTGATCATAACATCCAAAAGTCATCTGTCTCTTTATGAATGTGGGCATTATAAGGAACAAAAGCATCCTTACACTTTCCTTACCACGGAGCACATCAGAGAGTGCTGGGGATCCATTGTCAATCTTTCTAAGCAAAAGCCACAAAGCCAAGTCAGAGATTTATTCCTGTTGGTGTTTTTAGCTGTAATATCATATCCATTCCCCTTCATATAATTTGTGGCTTCTGGATAAACGGCCCTGAATAAATGATCTGAAGCCTTCCTAGAACTGAAGGTCTACCGTGATTCATTTTAAATGTAATTTTCTCTGGAATTCTACATTAACATCTGCAACATGAATTACAGCCTTTGTGTCAGAATAAATTCTGCATTTTGGCTATGCAGCCATATAATGCCGAGGTGGAGGCTGGGATGTACATAATTGGAAAGGCGATTGTATATAGGTTAGACTGCAGGGGAATGGAATGTGCCATTTATAGATCCTTGTTAGAATCCTGAGAACAGACTCCTGGGGAGGACTAGCTCTTTTATCTTCATCTCCTACATATATGAAGATTTGTGTTTCTGTATGCTGATTAGGACTGGGCCGTGGTGGCTCAGAGGTTAAGACGCTGAGCTGCAGACCGTAAGGTCTGTAGTTTGGCAGTTCAAGACCTGGGCGCCCCATGACGGAGTGAGCTCCCGTCTCTGGCCCCGGCTTTTGCCAACCTAGCAGTTCAAAAGCAAGAAATTGCAAGTAGATAAATAGGTACCGCTTCAGTGGGAAGGTAACAGCGTTCCGTGCGCCTTGGCGTTTAGTCATGCTGGCCGCATGACCGCGGAAATGTCCTTGGGCAATGCTGGCTCTTCAGCTTGGAAACAGAGGTGAGCACCGCCCCCTAGAGACAGATCTGACTAGCTTTCGAGCAAGGGAAACCTTTACATATGCTGATTAGTCTTAGCCAATAAAGGTTAGGGGTGGGGCCCTTTTCACAACCATTTGCTAGGGCACATTGCCAATTGAGAACAAGTGCAGTGGTCCATGCACTCACTCTGAACTGGCTATGGTCATTATTGCTGGGGATGCTATTCAGTCTCCCAGTTTTACTGGTTCAATTTTCACATCTCTTTTTCTTTCCCGTCTAGAAATCATAGCTGCCTTTCTGTCTTTTATTCCACCCTTCCACCAGTGCGGCAGCATCCTCCCTTTGTTTCTGACAAGAATGTATGAATGGTCTTGGTGGAGCAGACTAAAGGGTCATCTAGATGTGGCAGTATTCCTGAGTCCACCATGTGGACACCGCTGCCATTTTAGGGAAATTCCCTCTGATCACAATGGGGGGGGGCTGATCTTGATTGGGAATGCAGCATGGGTGGGGAGGAGAGGATCCTATCCCCCCTACCTGCCATTTTCAAGACTCCAAATGCCAGGGGGTTGGGCTTTTGAAAATGGCATGTGGGGGAACAGGATACCCTCCTCCCGACCACACTGCTGTCCTGATCAGTATTGGGCCCCAGTGGCATCATCCTTAAAATGGCAGAGGCGTCCCCATAGTGGTCTTAGGGATGCTGTCGCATCTAGTTGAGCCCTAAGATCTGTACAGTCCAGCATTCTTCTCCCAACAGCAAGAGCTTCTGAAAGCCTGACGCTGGCTTCACTCCTTTCACCAACATCTCACGCTCCATTGTGTACACGGATGTTTCTAAGTACTGCCTTGGCTTACACCTGATCTGTAGCCTGTTTTAGACTTCTAAACATGTGCAATGAGTGTGGGAAGACTGTGTTGTTTTCCCCAGCATACATCCAATCAGTGAAAGTCTATGGTATTCTCGCCACATGATTTGGAGACCCCCCCAAAAGCCGCATTACCAGAGAAAGCTGTACATGCTGCATACAGATATGCAAGGAACGTGCACTGGTCATGGTCAGAGCTTATTGACACAATCACCAGAATGGTGTAGTGGCTGAGATTTGGGAGATCCAGGCTGGAATCTGCTCTTGAGGAGGGCTGTCTGGCAAAGGTTGCAAACATGAGAGCAAATTTAATGCACGCTTTCACACATACTAAATAATGCGGTCTCAATCCACTTCAGCAACCGTTTGCAAGGGGACTTTGCCACTCTCCACTTACAAGGATCAGGTAGGAGGTGATGTGAAAGAAGTGAGCGGTGACTCACGAAAGCTCATCACCTGTCACAACTTTTGTTAGTCTTTAAGGCGCTACTAAATGCTTGCTTTTTCCTACTGCTACAGACAGACAAACAGGATTACCCATCTTGATGTATCTTGAAAAAAACTTTTGTTTGAGATCCTGGAGAGACACTGCCAGCCGGTTTACTGACTTTGATGGACCAGTGTTCTTATTCAGTACAAGGCAGTTTCATGTACAGCTCGCTAGATGACCCAGGGCCAGTCAGTCTCCCGACCTAACCCACCCCACTGAGTGGTTGTAAGGGGAGGGGAGAATGATGTAGATTGCCCTGAGATCTGTGGAGAGGGATCATAAAAATTTCCTTAATAGATAAATTAATAGGGGGAAGGGCTGGAGAGAGAGAGAGAGTGAGTGAGAGAGTGTGTGTGTGAAAGAGAGGGGGAGAGAGAGAGTGTGTGTGTGTGAGTGAGAGAGAGAGCCTACACTCAGTATGTCCATTGACTGTATGTGCTTCAAACATCTGAAAGGGGCTTTTGGATATGTTAGGGTTGCCAGCCTCCAGGTGGGGCCTGGAGGTCTCCCATTTTTACAACTGATCTCCAGATCAACTCCCCTGGAGAAAATGGCTGCTTTGTAGGTTGGACTCTATGGCGTTGCACTATGCCTCTCGCCTCTCGCTTCCCCAAACCCTGCCCTCTCCTGGATCCACTCCCAAAGTCTCCAGGTGTTTTCCAACTGAGACCTGGCAACTTTAGGATATGTCTTTAATTTGCCATTAAAAAAAATAAGCATTTTGCTGTGCTCTTTTAGCACATATAGATTACACAAGCAGGGATATCATGCATAAAGTGCCTAGCAGTCCATTAACAAATAAATGTTCTTTACCTAGGTGTTTATCAGATGTCAATATCAGAAGCAGCTGTCCCAGGGGAAGAAGCCGGAAGAGTGAAGGCCAAAGATCCCGATATTGGGGAGAATGGCTTAGTGGCATACAACATTATCGACGGGGATGGTATGGAGATATTTGAAATTACAACAGATTACGAGACTCAGGAAGGGGTTGTGAAGCTTAAGAAGGTAAGCAACGCGACCCCTTCATTCCTGTTAATGGATAATATACTTCATTTTCCTTCCATGCCTCGTAGAAAATATAATAGCGATAGATTATCACTCATGGTAAGAAAATCGCAGCAAATGCAGTTTGGGATAATTTGTTTATGAAGCTATGATTAACTTCCAGCATTCCATTTTACTCTTATCTGCTAGTGCCTGGAGCCAGAATGGAAGGGAAGAGATTATGAAAAGAAGGCATCGATGCATAGAGGCTTCTTAACATCTTTTTAAAGTAGAGAAAGTACATTATTCTTTTACTGATCTTCCACTTGAGAAATCAACACCATTCGCTCTTCAAAGCCTATTTTGTATTAACTTGGAAATAAATGATGGGATTGCTTTGGTTATCACCAAGCATTCATTTTTAAGTTGGCAGCTCAGTGTGAATTTTCAGATAATGTGAAAATTACAAGGGATTTTTTTGTGTGTGTGCGTGCATGCATGTGTGTGTATGCGTGCATGCCCGCGTCTGCTTTTCTGATGAAAACTTAATTTCGGCTGTCAATATCCCTTCCAAACGGATTCAGTGCTGAGAGAAAGAAAGGGGAAAGAAAGAAAGAAAAACCCAGGAAGAACAGCATTATGTTCCCATCAAGAGATTCAGGCTGCCTAAGCCACTTATCTGCTTTCAGCTTTCTATTCAAAAAGAGAGAGAGAGAGAGAGAGAGAGGCTGCCTTTTATTACCCGGCTGATGTCACTGCAAAAATCAAAGCGAACATCTTAACACAAAGCACCAAAGAAAGGCAGCGGTGTTCAGCCGCATTAATAACAAAGTTTTAAAATAAAACTGCAACACTAATAGTTCTCTCTGGGATGGAAGATTGTCTGAAGCAACCTGATTCAAAGCTCAGGGTGGTCCAACAGAGAAGAGCCCTGCTCATGAGGAAGTGTATGAGCAAGAGTGGTATTGAAGTTAAAATGACAGATGAGGACCAGAGAAACCAGGATTCCAATCCTCACTTAGCCTCAAAGCTCACAAGATGATATTGGGACAGTCATTTTCAGCCTAACCTTGGGGGACGGATAAAAATGTAATGTATATAGATAATAGAAAATCCCATGTGGAGATTGAAGGTGCTGAATTAGGAATATCATTGGCACAAGATTCACTGTTTGGGGGTTCCTAACACATTGATAGTGTTCCACCTGAACCAAGAACTCTACAAATGGAATCTCATGCCACCTCTAACCTTCTATTTTATGCTACTGAAAATTGGAAATGCACTTTTTGGACTTTTTGTCAGACCTGGAGCTCTGGCAAATGTTTATTCTTGCTGCCCTCTGAAGGTAGCCCTCATTACTACAAGACAAGAAATGGACTGAAAATCTTTGTCTTCAGTATTATCCTTTGGGCAAAAACATAAACAGAAGGCTTATTTCTTTTTGAAAGGGGTTTTGGGGGGGGTCATTTTAACAGAATTCAACAACAGGACCATATGCTCAAATGTCCACCTTAAAATAGAAATGTTCTAGATGCTTCCCCCCCACACACACACACACATGCACGTTCTGTGTACCACTCAGGAAATGGAAGGCAAGAGGCCAAAATAGGTAGGGGAATGAAGTGGTGGTTTCTAGATACTTATCTGTGCAGGTTCTAGGCAGAGAACCAGATCCTCAGACAGGAGCCCCAAATGTCTGTTCAGCCAGTAATCCAAAAGATAAATGCAAAGGAAAGAGTACTGAAGAGGTGGAGGTACATAATATGTGCCAGAAATGGAACTTCTTTGATTACCAATCATGGTAGTCATGAACAAGCGAACACTTTATGTTGAGCCAGAGTCTGGCTTCAGTTATAGGGCTTGGGGCTTGAATGAAGCAAAAGGTGTCTTCTTCCTGCATTTGGAGAAAGGGGAAGGGAGCCCAGGGGAGCTATCATGTATGGTCCCTGACTAGCTGAAAGTGTGAAGGGTTTTGGAAATGTTTCCAAATAAGGAAATGAGGAGGAGTCTTAGGGCAGATAAGAGGTGTGTTGAAGACAATCTTCGTTATTTTACCCAACTGGGGGTTTCACAGGAGATTCCAACTTGCCAGTAGTGGGTAATTGTGAACGAAAACTTTTTTAAGTCTGTCAATATGAGCCTGAGTCTTTGTTGGCAAGAAAAAAAAAGTAAACACAACAGGATCCTTTGCGTCTTAAGTGTCCCTTGATCAGTTATTGAGAGGTCCTGATTAATCATTTGGGGCTCACCAAAGTGAGAGGGTTTTTGCCAGTGAACATGACTAGTATAAGGCAGGTGTGCTCTAGTCGGACTCGGCTGTGCGACTGAACAACAACAACAACAACAACAAAAGCTCCAGTTCCTAGCTCCTTGGCTGGTCTTCAGCCTCTATTTTCTGGGCCTCAGGTGACTGGCAGAGAAGAGCTGCTCTCTGTACCCAGATGAAAAGAGAAGTCCTTTGGCACCTTAAAGACTAACATTTATTTGGGCATGAGCTTTTGCAAGTCAGAGCTCACATCTTTAGATGCTATCAACCTTGATGACAAAAATCTCTACATTCTGTTTTTTTCTCCAAATATCGAACCTCCAAAACATGTCAGTCCAAGGTATACCTCATTATTTTTGCCATCCAGCCACAGTTGACTTATGGCAACCCCATAGGGTTTTCAAGGCAAGAGATGTTCAGAGGTGGTTTGCCATTGCCTGCCTCTATGTCATGACCCTGGTATTCCTTGGAGGTCTCCCATCCAAATATTAACCAGGGCCAACCCTGCTTAGCTTCATAAGCTCAGAAGAGATTGGGCTAGCACAGGCTATAGCATCCTATTCCTATTCTGTTTCCATGCAATATTGATGAATATGTAGAATTTAATAACTTATGGTCCTCCTTCTGTTTTTCTGATACTGTCTGGATCTTCCTCACACAAACACTATTATAATATGAACTTTCCTTCGGGGGGGGGGGGGGGAACCAAGGTTTGTTTCTGCTCCTTTTGTGAATGGAAGCTTAACGTCCGCAAAAAGAAATGCAGCTTTAATATAGTTTTGTATATTAACTTTTGTATTTCTGTATTTGTTATGTTTTCTAATTATTTTGCATTTCTTTTTGTGATTTTTTTAAATCACTCTGTTGGTCCTTTTTATTCTGCCCTTTTAATATGCTTTCTCATGTAAGGCAAGTTATTATTATTTGTGTGCATACAATGGTGCTTATAAATGCAACACAAATTCTTTTGCTTAATAAAACAAACCAGCCTCCCCAACACCAAAATGAACATAAATAATTACGTATGCTTAGATCCTAATGCAGCATGTGTAACATGACCTTGGGTCAGTCACAAGTAATTTCAGAGCTGTTCTCTCAGGAGCAGTTCTTGAAAGAGCTCTGTCAGCCCCACCTACCTTACAGGTTGTCTGTTGTGGGGAGGGAAAGGAGATTGTAAACTGTTCTAAGCTGCTCTGAGACTCCTTTAGGTAATGAAGGGTGGGGTATAAATCCAATCTCCTCCTGCTCTTCTTCTTCTTCTCGTTAGACTTAGGCCGAGTTCAGACTGACAGTTTGCCCCGATATACGCGCATTTCAGAAACGTTCCACAACCGGATTAAATGGGCCATTCACACAGGCATATCTGTCAGGCATTCCCCACCCGTAATCAACCCGTCTTGAAATGCTTCGCTCCTGAGTTTAAAAGATACCTGGTGAAAGTGGTAGGAAACCCTGGAAAGTGCGATTATCCCATGTCCATCCCCCACCAACAAAGTGTGAATGCCACAAGCCACATTTTTCTTACGCGCTCCAGATTACAAAAAAGAAAGCCGCATCTTACAGCCATGCCTCCGGGCCAACAGTGTGAACACTCCCTCATGGCTCCTCCCAGTATGCTCCCGCATCAGTCCACGCAGTGTGACCGGGAAAAACAGGAACAGTTTGTTCCGGGTCTTTTTTGCCACGACTCCGTCCCGCTTCCAACTGCCAGTCCGAACTTAGAGTGTCAGACAAGAACCAGGGAGACACAGGTTCAAATGTCCACAAAGCTTTCTGGGTGACCTTAGGCCAATTATACACTCTCAGCCTTATCCACCTCACAGGGGAGTTGTTTTCAAGATAAAATGGAGGTGGGGAGAAAGATGTTGTATATTCCCTCTTCTCACAGGTGCCTTCTGTGTCCTGCAAAACTGTGTTCCTGTAGATCAGTGGATCCAAAGGAATGGTGGGGGGAAGTCTTCACGGAGGGATGGGTAAAAATCTCCATTCCCTCCTCTGCAGACAGAAAAGCTGTTCTGTCAGAGGAGCCATTGCTATGCTAATGGAACAACAATTTAGGATCCATGCCATAATATCTTCTATACTGTGGATGTGTGGATGATAGACACAAAACCAATTCAGGATCTATTTTAAAAGCAGCCATAGTTATTATTTAATTTATTTATTTCAAAATAATTGCATCCTCTCAAAATAATTACATCCTAATGGCAAGTTAGATGCAGACTATACTGGCAATTTCCACCAATTTCCCCTTCCCTCTACAGTCCACCCCCCCCACCATGTCATTCTTCCATATCCTCTTCCATATTCAATATCCCTATTCCTAGGGCTGTCACCTGTGGGTTAAGAAATACCTGGAGATTTGGGGAGTGGAGCCTGGAGAGGGCAAGGTTTGGAGAGGGGAGGCACCTCAGCCGGTACAATGTCGTAGATTCCACCCTCCACAGCAGCCATTTTCTCCAGGGAACTGATCTCTGCCGTGTGGAGATCAGTTATAATACCAGGAGTTTTCCAGGCCCCACCTGGAAATTGGCAACCCTATCTATTCCCTACTTTTCAGGTGCTCCCCAGAGTATTAGCTACTTCCCAGCTGCATTTCATGGAGATCTGTGGGCTGTAGTGGATGAGTGGAGACAGGAAAGTTCCATTCTGCTACAGAGAATTTAGTCTGGATCCAACCTAATACTATGAATGAAATCAACTGACAAGACAATTTTCCTGTTTCTTTCAGCACCTGGATTATGAAGCTAAAAAGACCTACAGTCTGAAAGTAGAGGCGGCCAATGTACACATAGACCCAAAGTTCATCAACAATGGACCATTTAAAGATACTGTGACTGTGAAAATCAATGTGGAGGATGCCGATGAGCCACCAGTGTTTTTAGCACCAAGTTACATTTTTGAAGTGGATGAGAATGCAGGCCCCGGTGCTTCAGTGGGGAGGGTACATGCCAAAGACCCCGATGCTAAGAACAGCCCTATAAGGTATGCTTCGTTAATGCAATGTTGTCCAAGCAAAAGGCTGGTTTAAGTGACAAGGTTATTTCAGACATCTGTACAGCTAGAATGCCAGTGTTTAAGTTCGTTTTAATGAAGCCACCCAGCATTGCCAACTTCTGCGGCTATTTCAAAAGCAAGAGAATTAAGAAGGAACATAGGAGCTGGTGTACCTCTCTAGTCCATGCAGAGCAGCCCCACAGAGGTGTACATTTTAAATCATCAGCAAGTGAAATTGCCATGGTCACCAGGCACCATTCTATCTGATCCTTAAGAACAAAGTCAGTTGCAACTAGCATTACCAACTTCAAGGTGGGGTTTGGAGTTTTCCAGGAATTACAACTGATCTCCGGAGTACAAAGATCAGTTCCTCTGTAGGAAATGACAGCTTCAGAGGGCAGACTCTATGGTATACCATACAGCCTAGGAGAAACTGAAGTCCTAGAGTGAAATCACATCCTGTCCCCAAACTCCCCCCCCTGCCAGCCACACTGCTCCTAAATCTTAAGGAATTTCCTAAGCTGGAGTTGGTATCCCTAGCTGTACCTATGCAGCAACTGAGATATTGCAACTATATCAGTCTACAGTTAACAGTCATATTTGTGGACAGATTTGTTGCCAACATGCATTTTTAAAATATTACCACTAATTTTTATCCTGCTTTCCCAATAGTTGTTCA
>NW_015163137.1:110446-117172 GCF_001447785.1 Gekko japonicus
TGAACCACCAAGTTTAAAATTTTGCCAATTGTTCTGATGCTGGTTCTACAGTACTGAAATGAGGATTTTTTTGGGGGGGAAGGGAAATATCTCTAAATACAAATGAAAAGAAGGTATAAATTTTCACATAAAGCTGGAGTAGCACTTTATCAGAAACACGAATCTGCTGCTTCAAATGGCATCCCTGCGTTGAGTTTTCCCTCCAGCCCACATGTGTGTAATAACACTTACTCTATGACATCACATATATTTCTTCACCCTGCTGATGGTAACTAATGATGTGCAGCAGAGGACCTGGGAACGACTTACTATGATGTTGCATCATGTGGTAATTGTGACATTATTTGGGGGAGCGGTTAGGCAACATGGTGGCTGCTTTGTGTCGCTTGTATGTCTGCACCCAAAGAAATGCCTCTTAACCAAGAAAGCTTGGTATGAAACAGTTGCTTTTATGTATCTGCATGTAAGCATTAGTAAGAAATGGAAATCCATTCCCATCAAGAAGTGATTTAGTATGTCTAATTAAAATTTCCATCTTGCTAAGCGTGCTGCCGCGAAACTATTTTTAAAGTAATATGCAATACACTATTTGGGAGACACTAAATGAACTGAGGCTATTGAATAATTCTCTTCTAATTACTTCATTTGCATCCCCTTTTAGATATTCAATTGATCGTCACACTGACCTCGACAGATATTTCAGTATCAGCTCAGAAAATGGTTCAATTATGACCATTAAAAAACTAGATAGAGAAGAAATAGCCTGGCATAATATTTCAATACTTGCAGCTGAAATCCGTGAGTATCTGAAGAAGTGAGCAGTGACTCACAAAAGCTCATACCCTACCATAATTTTTTTTAGTCTTTCAGGTGCTACTGGACTCTTACTCTTTTCTACTGTTACAGACAAACACAGCTACCCATCTTGATCCAACTGAAAATTAGAGCTTTTAAATCAGGGGTGTCAAACATGTGGCCCGGGGGCCAGATCAGGCCCCCCAGAGGGCTTCTATCAGGCCCACAGTGGAACTGGCTGTCTTCTGCTTCTGCTTCCAGTTCTGCTGCTGCTGCATCATTGTAGGCTTGCAGCTTACAGATACAGACCTGAACAGAATACTCAAGGTTGCAGCAGCTCAGACATTTTGATGCAATAATTCAGAGCAAGTGGTGTCAGTTATCAGACACTGTCAATTAAAGAAAATACTGCATGACTGCTAATGTTTTAAGCATGTTTTTTATTTTAAGTAAAAAAAACCCTTTGTGTTTGTGTCCTTTATAAAGTTTATATCTCCACTACCTGGCATTACATTTTATGACACACATGGCCCGGCCCAACAAGGTCTCATTTATGTCAGATCCAGCCCTCATAACAAATGAGTTTGACATCCCTGTTTTAAATAATATAATAAAATATATTGGTGTAAAATATTGGTGCCATAAAAGGCAACACACAGAAAGCTTACGCAGCTATGTTTAGTCTGACCCAAAATTGCCTTAAGTACATGGTAAGAACCATGCAGGTCTGGAAAACCCCGAAGTATATCCTGACATTACAGATATTAGGTCTACAACTTTGCCTATTGAGGAGACCTGGGCTCCTAAATGATGCAGGTTACTGGCAGATGCTATCCACAATACACCTGGACTAACAACCAGAATCTCATAGCCCTGGACAGAAATACACAAATCATCCTGAGATATTTCAGTGGTCTCATTGAAAGAAGTTTCCTTCCTTTACAATGCCTTTTTCCCCCTGAGCAGAAACCTCCAAATTCACCCCAGTACTTCACTTTTAGGCAAAATTCAGTAGTATCTCTATCTGGCTGAGGAGGAAGAGAAAGATAAGGATCCAAAACTCTTCCCCTTGTGCCCATAGATGGGGACAGTATCCAGCTAAGTTGGTTTATCATGTGGATGACTGCAGCTCCCCAAGAAGCTGGACAAATACCACCTAATATAGTCTTCTCTAACCTTGTTGAATCTGTGGCTATCTTTTGAATTTTGAAAAAGTAGTGGGTGCCACAACAAAATGGCTGCCAGGAGGGCTAGGGCGAGTCACAAATATTGGAGGGGGTGTTCCAAGCTAAGCATCCTTCTATGATTGAGACATCTGTTTCTGAATGTTTTGTGTAGTGGTTAGGTGCGTGAACTCTAATCTGGGAGAGCCGGGTTTGATTCCCCACTCCTCCACTTGCACTTGGCTGGATGACCTTGGGCAAGCCATAGTTCTGATAAGAGCTGTTCTTGAAAAAGAGCAGTTTCTGTCAAGAGCTCTCTCAGCCCCACCTACCTCACAGGATGTCTGTTGTGGGGAGGGGAAGGGAAAAGGAGTTTGTAAGCCGCTCTGAGACACCTTTGCATAGTGAAGGGCGGGGTATAAATCCAATCTCTTCTTCTCTTCTTCTTCTTCCTTGAAGATACAAAGGTCTCTAGGGCTTTTCTGAAGCACTTCCTGCTTTCATTTGCTTGACTGTAAGATTGTGTTTTCACATCTGGTCACTGGAACAGTTTCAAATTAATATTATTTCATAAATGGGAGGCCAGAAAGGTCAGGAGGTAGAAAATATTACCATTCACATAGCTCAAGAAACCATGTCAAAACAGGAAGATAACAGACTGTCCATGGCCAAGTTCAGACTGGCAGTTTGCCCTGATATAGGCACGTGTGAGAAATGTTTCACAAGTGGATTAAAGGGGCCGTTCCCACAGGCACATCTGTCTGGCATTCCTCACCCATACCCAACCCGTCTTGTAGTGCTTGTCTCCCGGGTTTAAAAGATACTTGGTGAAAGTGGTAGCAAATCCTGGAGAGCCTGTTTATCCCGCTTCATTCCACTTCCTGGAAGTGTGAACGCTAACCGCTAAAAGCTGGGAACAGCCCGCGTTAATAATGTGCGCTGGCTGTTTACACTGACTGACCTCCTAGCCACACTATGGCACCAGGAAGGTGCAGGTGATTGCCTTGAAGAGGGGGTAGTGATGTGGCCGGATGTGCCTATGGCCCACAGCAGCCGGATCCTGCCCTGTTTGTCACAGCGCCTAGGCACCCATGCGCATAGGTGTCTGCTGCAAGGAAAACGCCACTTACAGCCGCGCCTCCATGCCAACAGTGTGAACGCTCCCTCGCACCTCCTCCCGGTATGCTCCCGCCTCAGTCCGCGCAGTGTGACCAGGAAAACCCAGAACAGTTTGTTCCGGCTCTTTTTTGCAACAACCCCTTCCCGCTTCAAACTGCCAGTCTGAACTCGGCCCATGAGTGCCATCAGTGATAATTCTGACAAAATAAAAGCATACGTTTCTAAGTTCTTCCTTTCATTTTTCCCCCCATGTTGCTGTGGCATTCACCTCCATAACTGTTGTAGATAACCGGCATCAGGAAGCTAAAGTTCCAGTAGCGATCAAAGTCCGCGACCTAAATGACAATGCTCCAAAATTCTCAGATGCATATGAAACCACCGTCTGCGAAAGGCGTCAGAGCAATGAGGTAACCTTTTAGGGATGCCAGGTCCAATCGTCGTGCCAGCAGGGAGATTGGGAGGGGCATTCCAGGAGTGGGTGGGGATGTCGTGTGACATGCACGCATCCCCCGGGAGTGACATGGCCACACCGGTGATGTCAGGGACAGCACTCTGGTTTTAGGGCAAAACTATGGTAAAATCACCCTCAAACCATAGAGTTTTGCTCAAAAACCAGTGTCACCCCCCAATGTCACTGACACGCCTACGTCACTTCCAGGTGATGTCAGTGCATCGCACATGACATTGCTATTTTTTTTGGGGGGGGATTTCCTCCCAACAGCTAGCTGGCCACTGGCAGGCAGGAGCGCACAAAAGCGGGGGATTCTTTGTTCTGGCCTGGGGAATGGTAACTCCATAACCTTTACCAAACATGTCTGTCTTCTGGGCAGGAAAGAGAAGTTGGGACAATGCTAAACATCTCAAAATATGTTCTCAATAGTTGTGTGTGTGTGTGTGTTTGAAATACAAAAGCCACTGTGAGATGGCATTTTTTTTTAAGAACTTGAATTTGGGATATACTCTATATTTTAAGATTTGGGATCGCTTCCCACTGCTACAGGACATATTTTGGGAAGAGCTTGTATAACCTCAGTGGGGCAGAATTTGGAATAAACCTTGCAATAATTCAAAGAGAATAAAACTTTGTTACTTTTAATTCAACATCATATGTAACAAAAATCATAGATCTTAGTAACACAACAGAACAGTGATCTTTTAAAGTCCAGACAATTAACTTTTCCCTCCTTTACAGTTTGCCATCCCAAAGTCCATCTCTTTCTTCTTATTGGTGGCCAAAGAAGTCTCCAGTTGAACCCTCTGTGCACTAGCTTCCAAGATGAGGGTCCCAAATGAATTCCCCATTAGATAACACAGCCCTGAAACAATAATTCTAAAATTACAATTTAGAACAAATTACCGCTTCCCATACATAAATCATAGTTACCTTAAACAAGGTTTTAAGACCTATGATTAAGGTTTAACCTCCCTAGCAGGGCAGGCTTGTTTCCCTCCTCTGCTTCCCACACATACTGCACCCTTCTGCATCCAGAGGCTCCGCCCCTTCCTGATTCATTCCATTACTATATAGAGGTTACACTTGCTGTCAAGTTTTTCAGGGGGGTGGTGGCTAAAGGCAGGGCTTTTTCAGTAGTGGCACCTTTGCTGTGGAGGTACCTATGCGACTCTCTTTTAAGTGCCAGGCCGGTTTGTGTGTGCGCGTGCGTGCATGCTCAGGCATTTAATTAAGGGGTTTGCTCTGTTAGCATGTTTATAGCTTGCTTTTAACCTGTCAATCTATGCTGCTCAACATTTTATGCTCAGTCAGGTTTTTTTTTAATGCTGGGATTTAATTGTTAACTTTTATGGTTTTTTTAATGTTTTATTTTGTAAGCTGCCTCTGACAGGTTCCTTGGAGAGGCAGCATAGACATTTTGTGAATAATATGCTGATCCAGTGAGGAAATAAAATTCTGACCCTCAAAATACAACCCTATGAATGTTCAGTCAAAACATGAAAGGGGGGAACAGGATAAGTGGGGACCCCCCCCACACACACACACCTCTATGTAATCATCAGCTCATGAGAATGCTTCATTTATATTCTCCCTCCCCAAGCTCCACAGCCAAATCTCCAGGCTGGCAACCCCAGACTGACAGTTTATCGTTTGCATGAAATTAAACAATGTTCCCTTGTATGTAACTTTTAGGAATCCATTTACAAAAAAAAAAGGTGAAACTCTTAAAAAATGTGCTAGGTGCTTACAAATGCCTTTATTTTACAGCCATTAATTACAATTACTGCAGAGGACAAGGATGATACAGCCAATGGCCCAAGATTTATCTTCAGTTTGCCGCCTGAAATTATCCATAATCCTAATTTTACTCTCCGAGATAACCGAGGTTTGTACTAAGAGTCACTGTACCAGATGGAAGCGAACTAAATGTCTGTTATCATGTCATAGAAAAATAGTTTCATTAGCTGTGCAAGACTGGCTGGGGCTGAAAGAGGCAAAAGATGCAAGTGAAGATCGGAGGCATTCGTTAAATGCGTGCTCTCCAGCCTTTGTTTTCGTAGATAAATCCATGTACAGTATAAAATCTATATGAGAAATGCACTGCTATGGCTTGCATGGGTAGGGAAAAACAATAATTCAGGTCATTATGCTTCATTGAACCTCAGTGGCCAGTGGCCACCACAATTTTGGGAACTCGACACATCAGCTCTTGAGTTGGACTGGATGAAAGGGAGGCAAAGCATTCTTTTGCTCTGCTTGTTCCTTTCATACTGTGGGGGAACTGGGAGAATTTGTGGGTGAAGAATTACCAAGAACTAAGGACTGAGGCAGAGTTCTGCCTCAACAAGAATCCAGGCTGGAGTTTACAGAAACTCATTGAGGAAGAAATCTTTTAACCGGGCAGCTTCTCCTTCTATTACTAACATTGCCAACCTCCAGGTGGTGGCTGGAGGTCTCCTGGATTATAACTGATCTCCAGGTGGCAAAGATCAGTTCACCTGGAGAAAATGGCCACTTCGGAAGGCAGACTCTGTGGCATTATACCCCACTGAAATCACTCTCCTCCCTAAATCCCACTCTTCTCAAGCTCCACCTCCAAAATCTCCAGGTGTTTCCCAAGACAGAGATATTTATTACTTTTTTATCGTACCCTTCCTCTAGAGAACACAGGTGCATACCATATTCATCCCTCCTTCATTTTATCCTTGTGAGGCAGTTTAGGCTGAGGGGGAAGGAGAGAGATGATTGGCCCAAGGTCATCCAATTAACTTCATGTCTGAGGGAAATTTTTAATCTAGATTAGTCCAGTAACCCTAGTCTCATATGGTAATCATTGGCTTGTTGGCAAATTCATGTTTGAGTGAGGATTTCAATGTACATCTATCTAGTTCTATAACTGCTTCCAGTTTTGAGGTCATAGGGTGCTACGAGTCTGAGCTCTGTCCTTGGGGCATTTTATTTATATTTTATTCTATTTTATTTTGGTGTTTCATCCTCATCTGTTTGGGTTTTGTTTTCTGTTTAATTCAACCTTGATGCGCTTGGTTTTTAGTCTTATAGACTCAGGGTGCAGTCAGGCTGGGAGTGGTTTAAATTGCTCCGGTCCCGATGTTTTTTTTTTTTTAACCTGGAGAATCGGGATCACACTCACCTCCTTGTTCCGGATCCCTGTGCAGCCACATCGCCCCCCCCCCC
>NW_015163137.1:117386-155379 GCF_001447785.1 Gekko japonicus
CCGTTGCCCCCCCCCCCCCCCCCCCCCCCCCCGTCTAGATGCGGGAGCATGCGTCAGTGGGTTTTTTCCCCCCCTTCTCAGTTTGGGCATGTGCACAGGCGGCCATCTGTAGAACTAAAATTTTTGCGCGTGCGCAGAACAGCGATTTCCACTTCAACCCAACTGCTGTAACACTTCCCTTTAAACTTTAAAGGAACACTTCCCTTTAAACATTTACCCAGAAACTGGCCTCCGTGAGATCCCAAACTCATCTAACGAACAAAACTAGGCACCGCTTAAACATTGTTTTTAATAACGCGGGAGCGGAGCTCCGCCTGCGCGCATACCGCCGATGCTAAAATAAAATGGTGGGCAGGCAAAGAGCGAAAGCCTTGGGCTTCCGAGCGGAAGTGGCTCGACACCGCAGGAACGATCAGACATCAGAAAAGTGCGGCTAGAACTGGAGAATCAGGAAAACACCACTTGGGGACCTGGTAACAAAATACTCCATTTTAAAGGGGGTTTGAGCAGGAAAGCGATGGCTGGGGATGGTGCAAAGATGTTGGGTGTGTGAACATGGATGTAAAATCCGTTACTGAAGCGTGCCGAAAGCAGACTAAATAGACCATCTGAACACACCCTTGGTGCCAAAGTCTCCTCTCACTCTCTTGTTTGGACGGGGCAGGAGCAGTGTGAAAGTTGAGTAGATGAAAAGGTTTGGAGGTAATTTGGATTGTTAGCTTATTACTATTTATTATTACTTAGTTTGTAAACGCAAGGCTTTAATTTTCTTTTTGATTTGCAACAGTTTAGACCTTGTTTTGACCTGTTTCAACTATGGTTTTGGTTTGTTTGATTGTTTACTCGCCTGAGTAAGCTTGGCAGTATTTGATTGCCATTCGGTGGGCTGTGTTTTTTGCACTCAAGTTTTATTTATTTTGTTTGTAATTTTTGTGAGCTGTTTTGGGTGGCTTTGGGTTACTTTTCTTCATTGCACTATGTTGGAACTGACTTTACTGACTGTTTTGGTTGTTTTTAGTTGCCAGGGTAGATAGCAGTGTTCCATCTCCTTCGCTCTTCTTCTCACCTCCTGCTCTGCGAATTAGACTAGGGAGTGGTGAAAGACTAGTTTTTGAGAAAAGAAGATGAAATTAGTTTAGCAATTCTCTGTGCAGTTATCCCTCACGTACATATGTTATGGTTCTGAAACTTTTGTGCCAACTCACAGAGGTTTTATTGTATATGTCCCAGATATTTCGATTCTCTGAACTTTTAGCTATATTTTACCTTGTTAGTATTTTTAGTATATCTTGATCCTTAGTTTTTAGCTATCTAGTTCTAGTCTTGTAATATTATCACTGAGTTTCTGGCAGGTTCCTTTTCTGGAAAGGTATGATTAGTGGGTGTACAGCAGCCCTGCATGGTCTTGATCCACTTACCTTGTATGCACCTACCTATTTAGACTGCTATCTAAATAAGCTGAGCCCGCCTTGGTGAGAAGGGCAGGGTATAAATCGAACTAATAAATAAATTAACTAAATAAATTGATTCTGACTGTACGTTTTTTCTAAACAGGCCAAGTTTTTAAAAAAATAAATCACAATTTTCTTCTTTGGTAGGAGCAAAGGGCTGGACGGGACACCACAATTCTGTTCTACTAACACAGTTGTTTTCCTTAAACAACCTCTTGTGTCAAAGTCAGGTTACTTCCACTGAAAGAAAGCACCTCTGGTGTTTGAAAGAATATGCAGGATCCATCCGCAGAATTTTAAAAAGCCTGATAAAATTGCCACATTTGATTGTAATTATAGACCAAGGGTGGAAAAAAAAATCACAATACTGTTTGGCTCACAACCATTTCTTTAAAACAGTAAATAAAGTCTGAGGAAATGACAGTATTAGGAATTAGCTTATATGCTATGCCAAATTTAGTTCTAGGACTCCATTGGAATTATGAAATTAGTTTAGCAATTCTCTGTGCAGTTATCCCTCACGTACATATGTTATGGTTCTGAAACTTTTGTGCCAACTCACAGAGGTTTTATTGTATATGTCCCAGATATTTCGATTCTCTGAACTTTTAGCTATATTTTACCTTGTTAGTATTTTTAGTATATCTTGATCCTTAGTTTTTAGCTATCTAGTTCTAGTCTTGTAATATTATCACTGAGTTTCTGGCAGGTTCCTTTTCTGGAAAGGTATGATTAGTGGGTGTACAGCAGCCCTGCATGGTCTTGATCCACTTACCTTGTATGCACCTACCTATTTAGACTGCTATCTAAATAAGCTGAGCCCGCCTTGGTGAGAAGGGCAGGGTATAAATCGAACTAATAAATAAATTAACTAAATAAATTGATTCTGACTGTACGTTTTTTCTAAACAGGCCAAGTTTTTAAAAAAATAAATCACAATTTTCTTCTTTGGTAGGAGCAAAGGGCTGGACGGGACACCACAATTCTGTTCTACTAACACAGTTGTTTTCCTTAAACAACCTCTTGTGTCAAAGTCAGGTTACTTCCACTGAAAGAAAGCACCTCTGGTGTTTGAAAGAATATGCAGGATCCATCCGCAGAATTTTAAAAAGCCTGATAAAATTGCCACATTTGATTGTAATTATAGACCAAGGGTGGAAAAAAAAATCACAATACTGTTTGGCTCACAACCATTTCTTTAAAACAGTAAATAAAGTCTGAGGAAATGACAGTATTAGGAATTAGCTTATATGCTATGCCAAATTTAGTTCTAGGACTCCATTGGAATTCTGCCCAGTGACATAATGTCTGAATTTATGCCATTTCTTTCAAGTGCTTGATAACTGAGATGCCTGCCAAAAGAAATATACTGAAAATATAAAGATGGGGGACGGGGGATCTATTTATTTTGACAGCTAAATTTAGGTGAATTTTTAAAGCTCCATTTAGCGCTATCATTTATGTCGTTATACTTTTTTTCCCCCCCCCCCCAAGAAAGCATGTGATGTGAAGGGCACCACAGTTAAAAGACAGTGCGGAATCCTGTACTTTGTCATCTCATATGTAGGCCTGTTTATTTCAGTGGAGCCAATATTTGAACCCCAGGAAATGAAGTACACAATTCCTTTAAAGAGGAAATAAAACAGTGTTCACAAATACATTGAGGGAAAGGGCATGAAAGAAGATCTGTGTTTCTTCAGGAAAGATGAGGGATATATTTAGAAGTAGTGGGACTTGCATGGCATGGAACTTTAAGCCTCATTATTGATATGATTTGAGTTTAATCCCAACCTTCCTCCAAGAAATGCAAGGTAGCAGAGATAATTCTTGCCTTCCTCCATTTTACCATCAAAACCACTGAGTCTGAGGTTAGGGTGATACAGAGTGACTGGGCAAAGGTCACTCAGGAAGCTTCTGTGGCAGATTTGAACATTTGAGGAGAAGCTGTGGCTCAGTGGTAGAGCATCTGCTCACCATGCAGAAGGTCACAGATTCAGTCCCATCATCTCCAGTTTAAAGGGTTAGGTAGTACGTGATACAAAAAACAGCTTCCTGGAGAAAGTCCTGCCAAGCTGAGATGACTATGCTGACCTTGATTCTGACGGTCTGATTCAGTTGAAGGCAACCTCATGTGTTCCACAGGGGCCTCACGGTTCCTAAACCTCCCCTTATTATCAGTCTGTATTTGTGTATTACAGATCTGTGACAATTCAGAACTGTATTGAAATGAGGTTCAGCTGCTCAAAAAAAATCCTTTTTTATGCATGTTCCAAAAAATGTAAACTATGAAGTAGAGATAATAATCTCTGTCTGAAACACACTGTAGATATACACCAGGGAGCCATAGCCAATTTTAGCTGTCTGGGGATTGTCTGTTGCAAATCTCTAAGTATCTGGAGATTTGTATCTCTCCTAATTTACATCTGTACTGCGGTAAACACTAGACAAAAAAAAAATGGTGCATCCACAGTGTTGTATGAAGAGTGAGCTACATCTTATGAATAAATGTTTTAGCTGCCCTTCAGAGATTGTATTTCCTCACAATTGTGTAATTATGCAGCGAGCCAAAGCGTGAATGTCATTAAGTTACTGAATGAGAGTCCATCAGGCAGGAAAGGAAACTTGAAATTTAATCGAAAAGGTGCTTCAACTGAGGTTGATCTCTCAGGGAGGAGACATTTAGTGATGCCAAGCCCTGGCTGGGGCTTGGGACCCAGTGCCCCAAGTTCCCTTTGGGAAAAATTAAAAGAAATCTTAAAAATTAATAAAAACTCACCATCATCACCCATGAAATGATGTCATTTCTGGTGAATACCTGGAAGCAACTAGAGAGTTTCCAGTAATAAGAGTTTACGATAGAGTTTCTGGTGATTCCTAGAGCTACCACTGTTGCTTCCAGATGTACCTCAGAAGTGACGTTATTACACTGCTGCTTACACCACCATATCCCTGCTTCCCCTATTAATTACATTTAGGGGGTTGGCAGGGGCATCCTGCTCCAAATCACCATTTCTGATCTAAAAAGTGATCCACAAAAACAGTTGGCTGAGGCTCATCCTTCAGCTGAAGTGTGCCCTTTTCAATACTGCAGTCCACCCTCCAGTAACTGAAGACAGCCATAGTGTGTGCCGCACATTCAGTGTCAAAGGGCTGTCATGTCTTTAAGCAAAGAGGTGATTTCGTTTAAAAAGGGCAAACATAATTTTCTTTTAGGGAAGGGACAAGACAGGAATAACGATTGTCTTATTTCCAACAGATAACACAGCGAGCGTTATCACGAGACGCACAAGCTTCAGTCGACAGATGCAGGATTTATACCTTCTGCCTATTGTGATAAGTGATGGTGGGAGCCCTGCGCTGAGCAGCACCAACACGCTCACAATCCGAGTCTGTGGTTGTGACGGCGATAGGATCTCGTGCAATCCTGAGGCCTACACCCTTAATGCGGGACTCAGTACTGGGGCTTTAATTGCAATCCTTGCTTGCATTGTGATTTTGTTAGGTAAGGAGGTCTCTGCATTTTGTTTATCCTTTCTGTTCCCCTACTTCCCCTTCCATCCAAATGGACTGAACCACAGGAGGCACAATTCAGTGAGATGCTTCATTTAAATCAATAGGTCTGAGGTCTAGTTCTCACAAACCGGGGGGATGGATCCAGACAAATTTTTTCTGCTAATAGGAGATGAAATGTCTTCCAATTTCTCCTTCCTGCAACAGACTCCTGATTGGATTCTCATGATGTTCACGAGGGTCCCCTGACTCCACAAGAGAAGCATTTGGGTGAGATCAATGAGCTGCAGTAAGAGGAAAAAATAAGGAAAGTTCTGTTCTGATGACAGAAGTGCCATCCATCAGTGAAAAATTTAGTCTGGATCCAACCCCATACCCAGGGCTTATTTTGTAGAAAAAGCCCAGCAGGAACTTATTAGCATAATAGGCCACACCCAACAGCAGAAAATCATTAGCATATTAGGCCACACCTTTGACAGCACAGCTCATTAGCATGTTCGGCCGCACCCCCACGTTACCAGAACTGTGGTCATCCAGCCACACCCACCTTTTGCTTCTTATTCTGTTTACCTTGTTTGTTGTCAAAACCCAGGGCTTTTTTTGTAGCAGGAACCCTTTGCATGTTAGGCCACACACCCCTAATGTAGCCAATCCTAATGAGTTCCTGCTGTTGGGTGTGGCCTACTATGATAATGAGTTCCTGCTGGGCGTGGCCAACTCGGGAGCCAGCCGGAACTCCGTTCCTGTGCGTTCCTGCCCAAAAATAGCCCTGCCCATAACACTTCAAACTGCAAAGGAAGGGCTTGCTTGCTGCAGTGATTCCCCATGTGGGAAGAACACCCATATCTATCTCTGTGTAGAAGATTAGCATGTCAGAAAGATGGTGAGACTAGAACATTTCTTCCTGGCATGTAGTTTTCTGCGTTTAGGAGTAGAGATGGGCATGAACCAGGAAAATGGAGATTCATCCCGGTTTGTGGGGTCTCACAAACCTTAATAAACCTTCCCGTTTACTGAACTGGTTCATTTTGTGAGGTTTGTGATGTGATAGAATGGCCCTTCTGTGAGGTAGAGATGCCAAACTTGCAGCAAGTCTCCAGTTTACCTGCCCTTCAAGTTTGTGATGATCGGGTTTAGGGGGGTGAGTTAAAGCCCCCCCCCCAAAGCAGGCGCCCCCAGGAAAGTGCTCTCTGGGGAAATCACAGCTGCAGGTTCAGGAGCATGTTGAACGGACCCCCTGCAAACTAGAGGCATCAAACTCACAGAGGACTTCCCCAGGGTGTCCTTCTACCTGCCCTCCCAGTTTAGTGAGGATTGGCTGTGGTGGGCTGAGTTGTGCCCCCCCCAAGCAGGTGACCCCAGGAAAGTGCTTTTTGGGAAATTACATCCTCGGGTTCAGCTAAAGAACCCAGTAGCTAAGCCCCTCTGCTCGGCTTGAGCAGAAGGACAGGTGCCTCAGAGCCCTGAGTAAGCACCAAATACCCCCAACCTCACTGTTCACACTGAGGAATGACTTCCAGTTCCCTTCCCTCTCTGCCTCTAACTCCCTCTCTGCCAAGTAAAAACAGTTGTGTGTGAGCTGGGGGTATATATCCATTCTGCTCCCATAGAACAGAATGTGAGCTCTCTTGTTGTCAGCCAGTGCTGCCTGTCAAGCTTTGGTGTTTCCAGGGCTTGAGAGGGGCTGCAGAAGTCCACCCCCCCCGGTTGCTTTGATGATCAATTGATTGGCACCAGCATGTCTGCCACATGAACTGCCAGCGGTAACCACATGACCCTCCATAAAAACCATGAAGGTTTGTGGGAGGTTCACTGCAGTCATGATTGCATGAACCACAAACTGGGCAATTTTCATGACGAATTTAGGTTCATGACGAGGTTCATGCCCATCCATATTTAGAAGTATTTGTTGTTGTTGCGTGGGGTCTGTGTCCACATGTTCAATCTGAATTGGAGGGGACTAGCTATATGGTTGGTCTAACCATCTTTTTAGCTGTTAGAAGAGGCCTGGGTATCCTTTTTTGAGAGGCAGGTAGGGAGGCTTTCCAGAAACAGAAAGAAACATGTTGAGGCCTGTTTCAATCTAAGCCTAACCTGGGAATCCAATTATTTTCCAAGCACTCATCAGAATCCATGAAATTAATCTGTGACTTGGGGCATCCTTTTATTAAAGCTCTTTCTATACAAAAGTACAGGAAGGACGTTATTGATCTATTAGGTCTTTTAATAAGTAAATAAATAAATCTCTCATTTGTGTTTTTCCCCCCTCATCAGTGATTGTAGTGTTATTTGTAACACTGAAACGGCAAAAGAAAGAGCCCCTCATTGTCTTTGAAGAAGAAGATGTACGAGAGAATATTATCACTTATGATGATGAAGGGGGCGGGGAGGAAGACACTGAAGCTTTTGACATTGCAACTTTGCAAAACCCAGATGGCATCAACGGATTTATTCCTCGCAAAGACATAAAGCCCGAGTATCAATACATGCCCAGGCCAGGGCTTCGGCCTGCTCCAAACAGTGTTGATGTTGATGACTTTATCAACACAAGAATACAAGAAGCCGATAACGATCCGACGGCTCCTCCCTATGACTCTATCCAGATCTATGGCTACGAAGGGAGGGGCTCAGTGGCCGGTTCACTAAGCTCTTTAGAGTCAGCAACGACGGATTCCGATTTGGACTATGACTATCTACAAAACTGGGGACCTCGTTTTAAGAAACTAGCGGACTTATATGGCTCCAAAGACACTTTTGAAGATGATTCTTAACAATAATGTTTCAGATTTGGCCTTAAGAACTGTGTCTAACATTCTGGAAAAAAATTCAGAGGAAAAAAATGTAAGCAGGTATTTTTTAAAATAAAATAAGGAAAGGTTCATAGAAAACATTTAGGTTTGACAGAGACGGGGGAGGGTCCTTTCGTATAAAGAAGGAACAAAAAGGACATCAAAGTGGTGAATACTGTGAAGTACCTTTTCTTGCAAAAGGCAAAATACAGAAGTTGGTTATCAACTTCAGTAGAAGGGGAAAAAAATAACCACTTGTGAAATATAAAATATTTAAGAAAAGGGAAAATTCTAAAAGTCATCAGAGAATCGAGGGCAATCTTTCCCCCCCTTTTTCTTCTCTCTCTTTTTTTTTTGGTGTGTATTACGAACAGCTAAGTCTTTTATGTCAAAGAAGCTTCCACAAATTAGAAAGGATCACAGTTCTGAGCTGTAATTTCGCCTTAAACTATGGACACTCCCTACGTAGTGCATTTTTAAACTTGAAATATATAATATTCAGCCAGCTTAAACACATATGATGTATGTACAGGACAATGTACAATTTTGTCTCTTGAGCATCCAACTTGTTTCTGCTGACTCTTGTAAATCTTTTTTGCTTATACTTTCATCTTAATCTAATACGTGCCAGATATATTAAAAAAACTCTGTCTTGTTGCAGTGGGAGGCGCCCTATTTCTATGTCATTTTTAAATGTATC
This sequence comes from Gekko japonicus, assembly GCF_001447785.1. Lineage (NCBI taxonomy): Eukaryota > Metazoa > Chordata > Lepidosauria > Squamata > Gekkonidae > Gekko > Gekko japonicus. Next base: position 125,837 of record NW_015163137.1, read on the forward strand.
TATTTGTACAATTTTAAAGTTCTTATTTTTAGTATACATACAAATATCAGTATTCTGACATGTAAGAAAATGTTACATCACACTTATATTTTATGAACATTGTAATGTTGCTTTAATATGGGCTTCAATATACGAAGCAGACTTTGAAATAAAAAAAGGATTCGTTTTTTAATTCTCGCTTTTGTTTATTAAATGTTTAAAAGGAAAACATTGTTCCCAGTGCTCTATTTACATATGTATCTCTCTAAACTACCAGTCTGACTTTTTAATAGCCCTATTTGTTATGTGTTTGTTGCTAAAACTGTCTTGTTAAGTGATTATTTAAAATCAATTATTATTTTTTGAATGTGTATGGGGATTCTTTTAAAGAGAAATACTTGTAAAGTCTATATAGAGCTTATGGCTGCTTCAAGAGCACAGTAGCAGCTTGAATAAGGGTGCTCTGGATTCAGTTCAGTTTCTTCTTTCTAAGTACTGCCATGTTATACGCATGTATCTTACCTCTTAATAATCCCACTGGCTTCCATAAATGGCATTATGATGTGCAGACGTGTTCTGTACTTATAATTGCCTTCTTGCTTATTAAGCTGAATATCCGTTTTAGGATTCTGTGGGCTGAAAGAGACTTAAACCTGGGCCTCACCCCATTTTAGGTTGCTAAAGATTTTGTATCCAACTATTTACCCTAATATTTGTATTAATTTTGGCTTGGAAATGTAAGTATTTAGTTTGCTGAAGTGGTATCATCTAGTTTTTTATTATTATTTAAAACAAGGGGTGGGAAACATAGAAGTGGTTTGTTTTCTTTATTCTTTTAGGATATGCTTTTAATTTAATAATAGAAAAGGTTCTATAGATTAGTTCTGGATTCGTTTTAGACAGCGGAGCAGATGGTGCTCAACTGTGTGTTCAGCATCTGGACACAAAAGTAAAGATACTACATTTAATATAACCAGTAGAGAAAGGTTAGAGGTCTGCAAATACAATATAGGGTGAGGTCATATTGGCAGCCAAACCTATTTGTTAATGTCTTTTAGGAACTTTAGGGCGGGAAATCTCCATTATGGATACCAATTGCCAAAATTTGTAAAACTTGCCTTGTTTACAGTAGTATGAAGTTCCATATGTATTTAATTTAAATTTACTCAAGAAAGAGAATAGACTGGATCCCAACCTTTCCCCCCCACCTGCCAATAAAAGGCATTTCTCCAGATGAGGGGAGGGATTCTACTGACTTTCACTCACTTTGCTGACCCCTATTTCATATTCACACTGTCCCTGATGGTCAACTGTCCCCCAGGACCAGGGTTTAGAAGAATTCAATGGTCCACTACAGGATAGTGGAGTCAGAAAAGTTCCATTTCACTAGTGGAACTCTATTGATGGTACTTTGAATCCAACCCAGAATCATTGTCTTTTGCCATTGTAGTCCTAATATTAGGTGGGTTTTCCCCAAGTTATATGAGTATGAGGGAAAACTGTACTACTATACTATGTCTTATCCCAATATGATGTATGAGTAGATAGACAGATCAATATGTTCTCTATATTTCCATGCTTAGTTCAAATTTCTTCAGTTGTTGTAGTTGTTGTTTTTCTATTTTTATAATCCAAAGACTATTTTGCTATATTTGCACATTTCTTCAATATGAATTTAAAAAAAAAATTAAAATAGCAATCGATGTAGAGGAAAAGTAAATCTGCTGTTCGAGGTGTCATCACCACCTTCATCTTCATCATGACAATACTTTTTTGACATCAACATTTTTGCAACTTGCTAATGTACATTTTGACTGCATTGTTAGGCAAACCTTAACACTTTTTTACATGCTTCTGTTTAATTTCAAAGGCAAAGAAAGACATTGTCAACTACTTTTTAATAAGTTTAAATATTTGGGGCTTTTTTAGTATCTGTAGTCCTTCCCCTCTTTTTACAAGTTTGAAAATAAATTTACTTTTCCTGCTAGTACTGTCTTTTTGTTTTAAATTTAGCTACCAATGTGGGATTGGATCCAAAGGTCATTTTCTGTTGACGGAACACGCTTCCATCACAGAATAAAGAGTGATTTTCTCCTTTTCCCACTTCATGGCCCACATTGTTCCTAATGTCCACTGTTCCCCGGGAACGGAGTTTTGGGGAGATTTAGTGAGCTGCAATGGGATGCAGGAAAGTCCTGTACCTTTGGTGGAGTTCTGTGTCTTCAGTGGAGCTTCACTGATGGTATTTTGGATCCAACCCAGCATTTACATTTACCCCAAGTGTTATTCCTGCATATTAAAGATTAGCTCATTGATTTTGTTGGATCCCTTTTTTTAAACATTGCTGATGATACCTACAAAATTGATGAAATTGTGTATTAGACTCCTCAGTGACTCAACAGAGCTATTTATCTTTCCTTTGTTCTTATACTTTGACCCCCTTTATACATACCTCAACTATCAAGGTTCTCGGTGTGGTTGGTTCCGCAACAGTATGGATTGATGTTAAACGTTTCACCCATGTGGGTCTCTGTGACTGTGTTTCACATATGATAGAAGTAATGTCCAGCACTGTTGGAACATATGCTAAATGTACTATCAGAAATACCACTTGGGTGAAAGGAAGCCTTTACCTTGGTTCTATGGGAACAGCCTCAAACTGTATATATAAAGGGTGCCTTATTGTTATGACTGAAGCTATTCCAATGTAATCTATGAATCTGAAGAACTCCTCCACACCATATGTTAGCAAAAGAATAGGTACAAGTTGTTTTTAGGCTCATGGGGTTGTGTCCAATCAGGTTTTCTGCTGGTGAGAAAGGAAGGAAGGGTCCCCTTGGACCACCCAAAAAGGCTGTGCTGGGTATCATGATACCTTCCCAGACAAAAGCCATGCAGAATAGGTGCTGTAATAAGGGGAGAAACTGAATGAGATTGAATCATGCTCTTACCCATGGAAAGGTAGGGCCTTATACAGAAAGGCATTCATTCTTGCTGATACAAGCCCTTCCAAACACTTATACTAGGAATTCCTTCAATCTCACAGATCTCAATAACAATATTAAAAAATCAGTCGGTATTCTGCATGTTTAAATGTTAACATTTTCATGCTTTTGGAAATGTCACCCCCTGTCTCACCACCATCACCATTCTCTAGTAAACAGACATACATGAAAATAGGAAATTGCCTTGTCCCAAATCAGACCATTGGTTCATCTACTTTAGCATTGTCTATTTCAACTGGCAGAAGCTCTGAAAGATCTCGGAGTTGGGGAGAGAAAGAGAGAGATTTTTCTCCCCCTAAACCTGATACTTTGAATCCTTTGGAGAAGAGAAGAATTAAACCAAGGCTGTTTCCACACCCGTCATTTCCTCTGCTTTCTCCGTCACCTTTTCTATTGTGTTCTGCTTTTCCCCCTGCTTTCGCCTCACATGTGTGTCGGCTTTTGTTGCTGCTTCTGCATTCCTTCTCCCCTGTTCCACTTTCAATTAGCTGAATCCCTGGCTTTTCCGGATCCTGTTTTGCCACAGACTTTTTTCTTGCTCCATTTTCAAGTCGAGGGTATTTCTAATGTAGACATTAATCCTTAGATACTGAATCACCACCCACCCTTTCCCCCACTCCGTCCCCTTTTTTGTCAACCCCACCACCAATATTGGGGTTTGTTGTTCCACCCACTCTGCACCTTCCTCCCTGCTTCAGCTCCAGTACTGCGAGGGTTTCCCATCTTTTTAATTTCATTATTTTTAACAAGCCCTTTTAATCTAGCAAAATGATCACTAAACCATGTTTGGTGGAGAAAGAAAGCATTAGCAGGGGATGCTTTAACAGTCTGGCTGCAGTTAAAGGGGAGGTGGCAGACAGGGTTCTTAGAGATGTTTGAGACCTTGGTGAAAAATGATGCTTTTCTCCCCCCCCCGCCTTCATTCTCTTGTGCTCCCCCTCCCCAACTTTCAGTGGACTGCCTTTTCCCTATATGTAGCAGTGTGATCCCTAGGGATTTCACCTTCTCATGTTTTGATCACTAAACTTTGTTCAGTGGAGAAAGAAAGCATTAGCAGGGGATGCTTTAACAGTCTGGCTGCAGTTAAAGGGACATTTGAGAACTTGGTAAAAAAAGTGATGCTCCCCCCCCCCCCCACTTGTTCATTCTCTTGCACTCACCCGCCCCAACTTTCAGCAACTCCCTTTGCCCTACACGTAGCAATGTGATCACTAGGGATTTCACCTTCTCACTTTTTTCCATGTCCTTGTGCAAAATACCTTCCCCAAGAGAGACACCAAGGAGCTGCGGTGGCTCAAGTGGTTAAGACGCTGAACTGCAGGCTGTGGAAGGTCAGTAGTTCAGCAGTTCGAGACCCGAGCTGCCACATGACGGAGTGAGCTCCTGTCTCTAGTTCCAGCTCCTGCCAACCTAGCAGTTCGAAAGCAAGAAATTGCAAGTAGATAAATAGGTACCACTTCGGTGGGAAGGTAACAGCGTTCCGTAGAGTTAAAGGGACATTTGAAAACTTGGGAAAAAAAAAAAGTGGTGCCCCCCCCCCCCCCCCCCTGTTCATTCTCTTGCACTCGCCTTCCCCAACTTTCGGCAACTGTCTTTGCCCTACATGTAGCAATGTGATCACTAGGGATTTCACCTTCTCACTTTTCCCCATGTCCTTGTGCAAAATACCTTCCCCTAGAGAGACACCAGGAGAATGGCTGCTGCCCGTGCAGCATGGGAGAGGGCTCTTTACCAGCCAGACCCCTGGTCTGGAGCCAGAGTGCCAGCAGCAGCTGCCCCTTGCCTGTGGTAGCTCCCAATTTCCAGACACCGTGAAACTGCTTGGGGGATATACGAGGAGAGGCAGTCCTGAAGGTAGGTGGGTCCCAGACTCTTAAGGGCCTTAAAGGTAAGCATCAAAACCTTGAACCTGATCTGTTGCTCAGCTGATAGCCAGTGCAGCTCACACAGCACAGGTCGAATGTATGCTATTCATGGCGTCTCTCATTTGGACCAGCTGAAGTTTCTGGGTCAGTCTCAAGGGTAGGCCCATATAGCGGTAGTTACAGTAGTTCAATCTGGAGGTAACTGTTGCATGGATTACTGTGGCTAGTTCAAGGTGGGACAGGTAGGGGGCCAGTTGCCTGACCTGGTGTAGATGGAAGAACACCAGTCTGGCAGCATTTGTGATCTGGGTCTCCATTGATTCAGAGGCATCCAGAATAATACCCAAGCTCTTTGCAGTTGGTGCCAGTGTTAAGGGCATGTTGTCAAGAGCTGGGAGTTGGCACCCCAACCCTGAATCCTCCCTGACCAGCCACAGAACCTCAGTCTTAGTAGGTTTCAGTCTCAGCCGGCTCTGTTTTAACCATCCTACCATGGCCTCCAACCCTTTATCAACAGAAGTATAATGTCCAGATCACATGAAGTGATGGTGCCACTTTACTCTGCTCTAGTTAGACCTCTGGTTTTGGGCACCACAATTTAAGAAAGATACAGACAAGCTGGAACGTATCCAGAGGTAGGCAATGAAGATGGTGAGGGGTCTGGAGACCATCCTATGATGAAAGGTTGAAGGAGCTGGGTACGTTTAGCCTGGAGAGGAGACGACTGAGAGGTGATATAATAACCATCTTCAAGTACTTGAAGGGCTATCATGTAGATGATGGTGCAGAGTTGTTTTCTGTTGCCACAGAAGGTCGGACCAGAACCAACAGGTTGAAATTAAATAAGAAGAGTTTTCAGCTAAACATTAGGAAGAACTTCCTGACAGTGGTTCCTCAGTGAAACAGGCTTCCTCGGGAACTGGTGGGCTCTCCTTTGGTGTTGTTTTTTTTTTAACCCCCCCCCCCCCAGGGGGGGGGTTTTGGGTTTTTTTTTTGTTTTTTTTTTTTATTCAAAGAGTCAATTTTATATTTTTTATCCTGGTAATTAAAACTCAGCCCTTCCGGGAATAGCCATTTATATGGTGTTCCCTTTTTTTGCAAGGAGAGAGTAAGCATCCTGTATAGTTTCCTCCATTTTCTTAGTTCAGATGGGATGTCTTTCAAATTTTTGATCTCTTCGTTCTTGATTTTTAAGGATTTTCCCATTGTTGACTTTAGCACCAGTTCTCTGGTTGATCGTTTCATGAATTTTAAGTAGGTTTCCCCTGGAAGTTTATTTTTTCTTTATAAAATCTGGATAAGTCCTGTACGCCACATCCATTTCCTTAATTAAGTCTTATTGTTTATAATCTGTTAGTGGGGTCAAGGCAACCGCCAAGAGTTCCTTTAAGTCCTCATTCTTATCTTCAGGTATTCCATGGAAATGTAGAACATACATGGATCTTTCCAACTGGAGCTGTATTGGTTGGGTTTTATCCGAGGATCTCTCCTTCTCTGCTTCATCCACTCTTTTATTAATACTCTCAGTCTGTTTTTCCATCTTTTTCAACGTTTTCTCGGTTGCTGAGGTTCTCTTATCCATCTGCTTTAATTGTTTTTCCACATTGTCTAGTTTGGTGTTGAGAGTAGTCATCTGATCCATTAGAGGGCGCAATGCATTTGCTAACAATGAAGCGAAGTCTGTAGATGCTTCCTGGTTCTGGGAGGGAGTCGTTGGTATGTTATTTCCAGTCAACAGTTTTTCTCCATCCTCTCCCAGCCATAATATCAACAAGAAGTAAGTTTTCCAAAACAAAGCAAAAGTTATGTGTTTTATTTCCGCTTCGTATATTTTAGCAGCTTTTGCATTCGCTTAACTTCTTATACGCTTGGTTTAGCTCAAAGTCTTTTTATTTTCACTTTAAAACCGTTTTTACAGTTTACTCATATGGGGGCCCCCTTGAAATCTCCTCCCCCCGCGCTTCAAACTTAGGCACTTCCAATTACTACCAAGGCTCCATTCGCTTATTTTTCACCTGAGCTTTTCTTAACTCACAGTTTGTAGCCTTGGAGATCTTTTGGAAGTCTTTTTAGAAGTTTGATCATGCTCGCTTGCTCCGGCAGTCGTCTCTGGGTGCCATGCTGGCTCCACAGTGACGGTACCTAAGGTGAGCCTCAGTTCCTTGGGCGTCCCCTTGGAAGAGGATCTGCTCAGCTCCCCAAGCTGGGGGTCTCCTACAGAGACCCCGGGGGGTCCAGGACGAACTCGAACCCCTCCCGTTAGACGGGTCTCGGCGTGTCTCCATCTAAGCAAGACGAGACGCGTCCGAGCGGCAAAACACTTAAACTGGAAGTTGGCTCTCCTTCTTTGGAGGTTTTCAAACAGAGGCTAGATGGCCATCTGACAGCAATGCTGATTTTGTGAACTTAGGCAGATCATGAGAGGGAGTGCTTAGTTCTTGTGGTCCTTTCTTACATGCACAGGACAATGCTGATTGCCACTTTGGGGTCAGGAAGCAGTTTTTCTCCAGGCCGGTTTGGCCAGGGATCCTGGAGGCTTTTGGTCATTTTCTGGGTGTGGAACAGTGGTCACTGCAGTTGTGGAGGGGGAGGTATTTGTGAATTTTCTGCCTTGTGCAGGGAGTTGGACTGGATGACCCTAGAGGTACCTTCCACCTCTATGATTCTGATGGGATGGTATCTGGCCGGCCAATCATCAACCGATATAGCTGGGTGTCATCAATGTATTGATGGCACCCCAGCCCGAAACTCTTCACCAGTTGGGCAAGAGGGTGCATAAAGATGTTGAACAAAATCCGGGAGAGGATTGCTCTCTGAAGGACCCCAGATACTCAAGGGTGCCCAGGAGACACCTTTTCCCCTAGCACCACCCTCTGTCCCCGACCTTGGAGAAATGAGGTAAGCCACTCCAAGACTTCCGCCTACATCATCAAGGCAGTGGGGCAGGAGATCATGATCAACCATGTCAAAAACTGGTGTAAGGTCGAGAAGTAGCAGCAGTGCCAACCCACCTCGAGCCAACTCATCTTGATCCAGCAACACCAACCTGCCTTGATTCCCTTTCCCTTGTGCAGTCCAGTTCCATCACTGATATTCTAGTTCACTGTCCGGTTGGCTAACCTATATTCTGTGCACAGACTCCAAACCACAATTGGAAACTGAAGTGTAAGGTCAGTTTCAATTCTGGCTCGGAGAGAAAGCACAGTTTGCTAATGCAGACATACCAGCAAACTATGGTTCGTCCAAATCAGAAAGTCGGGGTGGAATTAATCAGTGAATGGAAATATGTACCATTGTAATTAGCCAGGATGTTGAACAAGCGTCATTGGCACACAACTCCCCTATCTCATCTGCACGCTCCATTCTTGTGGTTAGCTCTTTTATTGTGTCATATCGTATAGCTGGGTAGAAAATGAAGCTACATACATCAAATGCATTATTTATAGTGGATTCTCTCTCACCACTACTTCCAATGAACAGTCTTTTGGAAAGATCATCTAAGTGTTGGGGGAAGGGATATTTTTACAAGCACTTAGAAACCCAAACCCTGTTTAAAAGCTGTATTGAATGCATGTGCAATACATGTACAAGTAATTTAAATCCTATTCACCCAGGTACAGATACCCAGCTTCATTCATAAAGTGAATGTGCATTGGCTTTTCTTACAAATAGATGCAGAATGTACGTGTGTTCACTGTAACTGTAACTGTAAACAGGACTAAAAAGAAGTTCTGTGCCAGATCTGATAAGGAACGGAAGCCATCAAAGATCTAAAACATTACCATTAGCTGTGGTGGAAAAAGATGAACTCTAACTTGTGTGTGTAAAGTGCTATCAAGCCACACCTGACTTACAGTGACCCCAGCAAAGGGCTTTCAAGGCAAGTGAGGAGAAGAAGCAGAAGCACTTTGCCATTGCCTTCCTCTGCTGCATCTTCCTTGGTGGTCTCTCTTCCTAGTACTGACCCTGCTTCGCTTCCAAGAGCAGACATAATGGGATCATACAACACTGCCTTCTCTCCCTGAATTCTAACTTAGGCAAATGAATATATTTCCAAGTAGAAGAGGATTACAATTTTTGCTATGGTTGCAATCAAATGTATTAGCCGAGATCACAACAAGAAAATGTACATGAAGTGCCTTGACTCAAAGGTACTATATAAATGACATGAAAGTAGTCCTTGAACCCAACAAGGATTTGGGGTCCCTCCCCTTGAACAAGCACCCTCTACCTCATTATCCCTTTTGTTATCCTATGGGGTAACCCAGCCCTTCAGCTGCTACCCTGGAGGGCCATTTGGCACTGAGGAGCAAGCTGTGCCAAGTGCCTTCTATATCCACTCAGACTACATCAGCTGTGGCGGTGGAGACATCTTTCCTTTTCCTTTCACAGACCTTCTGTGGAACTCAAGGCAGCGTACAGAGGGTTGCCTAGCAGATACCTACTCTTCCACTGCCCAGATCTGGATCTGCTTCAGTAGAGTAGATGCACCATGTGTCTTCAAACCACCCTTTGGCATTAGATGTTTCCCCTCATCATCTCCAATTTGACCACCAAGCGTAGCCTCCCTTGTCTGCCAGCCTTCATCCCCTTCCCTCAAAGCTCAGAAGAGTCTTGCCATTATTAATTAACACCAAGCACGTTTAGCAAAAATTTAATGTGAAAAATTCATAGCAACCTTTGCATTCTGCGATACCACCTAAGCCTTAGTACATTTTAGCCTTTATTATGATTCAGATTTTCTCTCTTGTTTTTTTTTTTGTTTCATTGGACATCTCAGCAGCCTTTTCAGTGCCTGACATGGAACTGTTGACTGGCATTCATTTGTGTATGTGGGATTTTTTTTTTTTGGCTTGACCTTTGCATTAAAACAAAAATAGCTCATGGCATTAGCAAAGTACTGTGGTAACTTCCCCTTTCAGCGAGTGTCCTAATATGTTTTAAAGCACTGTTCAATAATATCTGCAAGGTGTAGCCACCTGATGCCTATGTGAGCAGAAATCAAAAGGACTCTGTTCCCAAAAAATAAACTAATACTACTAACAAAAAAATAAGTAACCACAGCTGGAACCTTCTGTAATATCCTCTCGAAAGACACCAAAGACTTACTGCTCAGGAAGAACAAGCAAAGAAGACTGTTTAGGGGGTGGAGATGAAAAGTGTTCCCATCAAATTCAGGGCTTAGAGACCAGAGAAGTAATACTCTTCATGTTCATATTCTACACTCAGAGACAGAATAAAAATGACAATAGCAGTTTCTAAACTGGGGGTCAATATTTGAATTCCAAGTGTGATTTTTTTTTCATTGGGTCCCTTCAGTCAGGTAAAATTTGAAGTGTTCCAGTCCTGTGAAACGACTGTACCACTCCAGTCACCATGAATGCCTGAAAGGATCCTGTGAAAGAACTACTTTGGGCCAAAGAATTGTTTCTACCTTCTGTGAAATGGTGTCAGCCGACATAAGGTGGGATTCACATCATGGGGTTGGATCAAGAGATTCCCTTCTTCTTATGGAAGGAGTCTCTCCACTTAAGGGAGGACTTATTTCATGAGACAGAGGACATTGATGGATCTATAATCTGCCTACTCAGTGGTAAAATCCTATTGTTAGTAACATCAATGTCTATGCTGAGGCAGCAGAATCTGAATTTATATATTTATTTATTTATTGTTTATATTTATATTTATATCCCACCTTTCCAGATACCTGGCTCAAGGTGGCTAACAACATTAAAATGGCATAAACAACCAAGTTAAAACAATTAATAAATACCTGCCCAAACCTGTACTAGAATCTTTCATAGAATCATAGGCTGGGGTCACAAGTTCCAGATAACTCCGAGCGGAGGCGAGGCTATTCACAGCATCACAATTTGACATGCCACTACGGCGATCAGACGCGATGGCGGTGAACCCAGGTTTTTTTCTTTCGGCGCATTTCAGCACGCTTCAACAAGGAGGCAATAGGAGCGCGCTGGAGCGATCAGACGGAGACAGTCCATCTACGGCCCGTTGCAAACAATTTGCTACTGGACTTTCCAAGGTACTTTTTTACTCCGCAGCTTTGGCCAGGCGGTACGGGTTGGGGGTGGGGGTGTGATGCTTGCCAGATGTGTCCATGTGATCGCACCCGTTTAATCCACCTGGCATTTGTCCCTCTCACACAGCTAATTGTGTGTGTGATTGGAGCCATAAAATCACAGAGTTGGAAGGGGCCATACAGACCACCTAGTCCAAGTACCTGCTCAATGCAGGGTCAGTGTAGAGCAACCCTGACAAGTGTTTGTCCAGCTGCTGCTTAAAGGCTGCCAGTGAGGGGGAGCTCACCACCTTCCTAGGCAGCTGATTCCACTGTTGCACAGCTCTTACTGTAAAAAAAGTTTCTCCTAATATCCAGCTGGTACCTTCCTGTCCTAACTTCTGCTGCCAACAGGAACAGCTCCCTCCCCTCCTCTAAGTGACAGCCCTTCAGATACTTCAAGAGGGCAATCATGTCTCCTTTCAACCTCCTCTTCTCCAGACTAAACAATCCCAAGTCCCCCAGCCTTTCCTCATAGGGCTTGGTCTCCAGGCTCCTGATCATCCTCATCGCTCTCCTCTGCACTCACTCCATTCTGTCCACATCCTTTTTGAAGTGAGGCCTCCAAAACTGCACACAGTACTCCAGATGTGGCCTGACCAATGCAGTGTACAGCAGGGCTATGGCATCTTGAGAGTTGGATGTTATGCCTCTGTTGATACAGATCTCATTGAATTCCATCTCTATCTTCTGGTGTGTTTGCTGCTCCTCCCAATTTGGTGTCATCAGCAAATTTAATGAGTAGCCCCTCCACACCCTCATCCAGATCATTAATAAAAATATTGAAAAGTAGTGGACCCAGAACCGAGCCCTGTGGCACCCCACTGGACACCTCCCTCCATTTGGATGAAATGTCATTGACAACTATTCTTTGAATGCGGTTCTCCAGCCACTTCCCTATCCACATAACTATCCTAGAGTCCAGTCCACAGTCCTCTAGTTTACCCATCAGAACATCATGGGCAATCCTGCCAAAGGTTTTACTGAAATCCATGTAAACATCATCAACTACATTCCCTTGATCCAGTAAGCTCATCACTCAATCGAAGAAGGAAATGAGGTTGGTCTGCCAGGACCTGTTGGGAACAAATCTATGCTGACTTCCCCAGATCACTAAGTTGTCCTTTAGATGCTCACAGATCTATCTCTTTATAAATCTTCTCCAGTATCTTCCTTGTGACAGAGTTCAGGCGTCAGACTGACTGTCCTGTAGTTTCCTGGGTCATCCCTCCTCCTTTTAAAAAAAATCTCAGTTAACATCTGCCCTCCTTTCAGTCTTTTGGCACATCTCCCATCCTCCAAGAAGTCTGGAAGATGATGGACAAGGGCTCTGCAAGCTCTCTAAAAAAGTTCTTTGAGCACTCTTGGGTGCATACTCATTCAATGGGGGGGATTTGTACTCATTAAATGCGGCCAGGTGCTTCTTAACTACCTCTCTGTCCACATCAACCAGCAGCCCATACACTGCCCCTTGCCTACTACCATCTCTAGATGAGCCTACCTCCCTTACTTTAGGTCTGGTTGACATATATATTAAAAAAATCTTTTGAGAATTGCAACATTCACTGAATTGGTAATTACAGACCAAAAAGGCTGAATCATCTCAACTGTGAACACAACTACATTGGCCTACATATTCTGCAGTAATCAAGTGTAGGGAAAACATGTGATGTACATCAGTTTGTGAATGATGAGACTATAAGAAGAGCTTTGCTGGATCAGACCAGTGGTCCAACTACTCCAGTAACCGGTTTCACACAGTGGCCAATGAGTTGCCCAGGTGGCACACCAAGGAGGACATAGCAGTCATAGGCTTTGTTCTTCAGCATGGTCAAAATAAAAATTTGTTGTTGCTGCTGTTCAGTCACACAGTTGAGTCCGACTTTTCATGACCCCATGGACCACATCACACCAGGCCCTCCTGTCTTCCGTCGTGCTCCAAAGTTTGCTTAATTTCATGTTTGTTGCATCGATAACACTGTCTAACCATCTCATCCTTTGCCATCTCCTTCTTCTTTGACCTTCAATCTTTCCCAGCATCAGGGTCTTCTCCAGTGAGTGCTCCCTTCTCATAACTAAAATGGTTAAGAATAACTCACAGAGGGCTCAAGAAGAAATTGCAACTGGTTCAGCTCAAGCAGGCCTTGTCAAAATAGAAAGAATCTGAAAGGCCAAGGAGGGAAAAGAAAAATTGTGGAATTCAACAGACCAAATTCATCCCTGCGGTTACCCCTTTGAAGTTGATGGAATTTCACCAGGGATGAGGTTGGCCATATGTGGACTTAATGCACTATCGTCTCACACTGCCAAAAATCATAGGAGCTTTACGAACTGCCAGCGCATATTATTCAACTTTCATTAATTCAAGTAAGAACAAGCCAATGGATTTAATTTGGATTCTTGATGGAATTGACTGCAGACCATCTGTTTCCCATCCTCAAGAACTGATAGGCCAACATTTGAGATGAACATTTGGTTCAAAAAGAAAAAAAAGGGGGGAAATCTGGAAAATGAAAATGCTTGGATCCCTCAAATTTTGGTGGCTCCTTTAATAATAAAGAAGCGTGCATGTGTGTCGAAGCTCAGGTTCCTTGACTCAGTTTTGTTCCAACACGATCATCAAATTAGATATTCCTCCCATGTTTGAAACGATTGAAAGGTTTTTTGCTTGACGAACTGTTGCTGTGCTCCGGGGCCCATATGGCTGCTTCTGGAGTGTGTAAAGGTCATTGCTTCTGTTAATACAACTAATGCAAATAGCTTTGTGCCATATGACTCTGTTCCTCCTTACTCAGATTGTCAGCTTTTGCTTTGACAATCTGGAATTTCTTTGCAGTGTAGGCAGTTGAGGTAGGTGTGAATGACAACTCAGTCCTCGGAGTTCTCTACCAACTAAAGACTCTTCTGAAACGAAAGGATTTTGTGACAGTAGAACGACCGAGGAACATGGCTGTTGTTAATTAAATCAAAGAATGAACAGATTTCTTCAAGTGTGTGTAGCAGGCCCTGGTAAAATGAGAGCATCTCATAATGGGGGAAAAATCCTTTTGATGCAATAATACCAATGCAGTGAACTTTTGTGTGTGTGTGTGTGTGTCCGTGTGTGTGTGCTTGCAAACCTGGAAGTCATGGTTGCTTCTAGTGACCCCTAGTGGGGCTAGGGTATTTCAGAGAGGTGGCTTGATATTACCTCCCTCTGCATCCTAGCCCTGCTATTCCTTGGAGGTCACCCTTCCAAGTACTTGCCAGGGTAGGCCCTGCTTATGTTCCAAGATCCAATGAGATTGGGCTTGCCTGGGCTATCTAGGTCAGGGCCACAGTGAACTACTGAATCTGTCATGGGTTTTTAGCATACCAATGTGTCAACTGCCCACTGCCAAAAACCTCCATGCTCCACTTGAAACAACTCACTATGGATCACAACTATAAGTTCTGTGGCCTCCCATATTAGACCAGAAGGCTAAGAAAACTTCAGTCCCCATCAACCCCAGCAAGCAACCCCATAAATTCTAACCATGTGCCCAACACGAGCTATGCTCCAGTTGTCTGTATCAATGATGGATACCACCAATTGCCTGGGTGCAAATATACTCACACTACTGTTCCTTTTCAATTGCAAGCAAAGCAGCAATGTGCAAAAAAAATGGCAGCTTAAGAATGAACAACAGGTAAGTTACATTTCTGAGCACATTATTTACAATATTGGCAGATGAAATGGGTAGAATGCAATGACAAGTAACGCATATCTTGAAATTATTGGCTGAGTCCTTCAACCCAACTGTAGTGTAGTCAATTGGATGTGTCAAACTATGATCTGAGAACCCCAGTTTCGAATCCCCCCTCTGCCATGGAAGCTGGCCGGCTGGTCTTGAGACAGTCACGTTCCCTCAGCCAAAGCTCTCTCACGGGGTTGCTGTGAGGATAAAATGGAGGAGAGGGGAACAATGTAACTTGCTTAGGGTCTCCAGTGGGGGGAGATGTGGGGTACAAATGAAGCAAAGAATGAACGAATGCAGCTATCAGAATATCACTAAATCATTTACTGATCCCAGCAGGTCCCAGGCAGATACCAAATGGGACAAGCCATTTGAAAGCTGTTTGGGGGCTATGTGGTTGGAGCTGATGGTCCCTGTTACTACTCCAGACTTTGCCATTATTTTCTCTCCATGACTGGTACATTATGGAATTCAAGGGGAGATTTTAATTATTGGGAAAGGGTCGATGAGAGCTTGAGAACAGAATAAGTGAATCTGTAATTCTGGTTTTATGAGGATTTCTTTTTTTAATGAGAATTTCTAAAATTAATTCCAGAATTCCCTGTGCTAATGATAAACACATTTATGCATGGGCTAAAACACAGAAAGGAGCTATCTTGACGTGATCATCCTTGATGATTGCATCAAGCTTGTTTTTGTATGCTGTTTTTCTAGTACGATCCTGCACTCCTAAGAACTGTTGAAGAACACACAAAGGCCGATTCCGCACAATCTCCTGCCCCGGCGTGGACACCCGAAAATATTCGGGTTTGTCCTTCGTTCCCACACAACCCGGAAAATCTACAGCAACCCATCCTGTTTTGCTTCCAAAACCATCCCCTGTCCTTGCCTGTTCTTTTAACCATTACATTGCCGCCTCAAAGCAGGAGTCAATGGGCTGCAATCACTCCAAGCAAAAAACCCCACCCCCACTCCTCCTAATTCATAATTACAGGGATAGCCCCAACTTAAACACAGGAACAGAACGGGGTGAGGATGTGATGAAGAAAAACCAAACGAAAACCACACTTCCTTTTTTTAAAAAGGGGGGGAGGGGAAAAACAGGAGGCAATGCATGCACTATGGTTACTCTCCTTGGTGGTGCATCAGAATGCAATCACGCATGCGTTTTTAAAGGGGAGGGGGGAAACAAGGGGGAGGAGCGGCAACATGTGGGGAAAGGCAGAAACGTAGCATATGTGGAAATCAAGATCCGAAGAGTTAACTGTTGTGCAGAACTCGTGCATCACATCCGGACCTTAGGAACGTGCAGGTAAATGAAAGCAAACTGTTAATGTGGAATTGGCCGAAAAGAATCCTGACTTATCCAATGCACAACCCCACCAAGACGGTTTTATTTTCACTGTTTAATCAACACACATATGTGTGTATCAGTAATGTAATGGAGGAGACACGAAAGAGGTGAAGGGGCAGAAAATGGCAACAACTCCCATAGGGTTACCAACTCTGGGTTGGGGTGGAGCCTAGAGAGGGCAGAGATTGGGGAGGGACCTCAGCAGGGTATGATGCCATTGAGTTCACCTTCCAAAGTGGCCATTTTCTCCAGGGGAACAGATCTTGATCACTTGGAGATCATGAGAGAGTTGGAATCCAAGTCTTATGAGGAAAGGCTGAAATAATTGGGTATGTTTAGCCTGGGAAAGAGAAGACTTAGAGGGGACATGATTGCAGTCTTCAAGTATTTGAAGGGCTGTCATGTAGAAGATGGAGCAGATCTATTCTCTCTTGCTCCAGATTTCAAGACTTGATCTAATGGGTGGAAATTACAAGGGAGTCGTTACCAGCTAAATATCAGGAGAAACATCCTAACTGTAAGAGTGGTTGAGCAGTGGAACAGTCTGCCTCGGGAGGTGGTGGATGCTCCTTCGCTGGATGTGCCCTAGGAGGAAGAATCCCTCATCCATTGTTTCAACTTCATAAATAAAACTGGGTAATCTGGAGCACAAAAAACCTGGGAGAAGGTCACATGATAATTTGAGAAGCATCCCTGGTCCTACCTCGGGGAACAATGTGATTGATTGATTGATTGATTGTGTTTTTGCCCTATGTTGCTGTGGCTGTAGGCTACTATTAATGAGACCTTTATGGCCCATTCATTCTCCGCTGTAGGAACTGAAACTGAAATTTGCTGCACTACCCACTTTAACTGTTTTTAACCGGTTTTATTGTATCAATTTAATATCTGATATTTATTTATTGAATCATTTTAGACTGCAATTGAATTTATTGTTGTGACCCACCCCGAGCCCGTTTGCGGGGAGGACAGGATATAAATTGAAATAATAAAGAAAAAAATATTTTCCAGTCCCCAAAATGGTTCCCATGGCAGCTTAAGACACTTAAAATCTAATGCAAATAACAACTAAAATGTAGGACAAAATCCTGCTCAGGGAACTTGATTCTCAGCAAGACTTGGATCCAAACAGGGGGCCTATTTCTGCCTCCCTTTCTCACAAATCCTCAGTGGTAATGGGAGGGCGTGTGTATTAAGCTGGTTCTAACATGATGGAGAGATTTCCTGGCAGGCATATCCCTTTCCTTTAATGAACTCACAGGTGACAATTGGTAACTGGAGGAAGAGGAGTTTCTTGACCCAGATGTGTCCGGGCATATGGAAGGGTTCCTTCTTCTCTTTCGATGGCTTCCACCACAGTGTCACCTGATAGCTGAGGGGAAGCAGTTCTCAGATGCTTCTGAATCCAGGAATGAAGGAATGAATTCGCAGGCACTGGGCTTTCAGTTTATTAGCCCTAATAGTTCAGCCTACAAGAGTTATGCGCCAAGGATCTAGGAATCCTACAGATGTGCCAATAAGTCACAACTGAGTTATGGTGACCCCAATAAGGGGCTTTCAAGACAAATGAGAAGCAGAGGTGGTTTGCCCTTGCCTTTCTCCAAAGGGCCTTTCTTACTATGCTCCAACCCCAGTATCGACTCTGCTTTGCTTCTGAGAGATGACTCGATTGGGTTATACCATGCTGCTGCCTTCCTCTAGAAACCCTACCAGGCCTATTAAAAATCAGAGATAAAAGGCATTTCTGCACACATTTCTTCAGAGTCTCAAGGAACTCAGCTTGAGTTACATCAAATGGCAGCTTGCTTTGAGGGAGACCTCTCAAGTCCCTGACTGGGTACACCCAGTTCTCTTGTTTTAATTAATACCACATGTATTTTTTTCAGCCCACACATGCTTTTCCCTGGAGCAAAACCCAAGCCATGTAGCCTCTCCAGCACACTGCCCTAATTTTTCCCTGAGTCCTCAGTCCTCAGCTTTCCAACACTCCTCCTACATATATTCCCGGGTGTGCATTCACCTTATGTTTGAAGCCACCCTGTTTTCCTTTGTGAGAGCCAAATACTTTCCCACCTTCACTACATTGTGGCAGAGCAGGATCCCTTTGGATGCTCATTAGGCAATGTTAATTATGGCAATCAGCCTACCCAGTCTGACCCAATTAAAACTAATTAGTTAATCCCTTTTATTTCCAAACTCCTTCTCTCTAGTGCGATTTATTTTTAAACTTTTTTAAAGCCAACGTTGTCAACAATGGCGCTTCAGATGGCTCTACTAGTAGAAGTGTGAGTCCGTAAAGATCGCACCGTGAAAGGTCCGCTGCACCGTACAGCTGATGACGGAATCTTGCAGTTCATGTTTCCCTAAATACACATACACATGAGCTGCCTTATACTGAATCAGACCCTTAGTCCATCAAAGTCTGTATTGTCTTCTCAGACTGGCAGCAGCTCTCCAGGGCCTCGTGCTGAGGTCTTTCACATCACCTACCGCCTGATCCTTTAACTGGAGGTGTCAGGGATTGAACCTGGGACTTCCTGCATGCTACGCAGATGCTCTGTCTCTGAGTTATATAGTCACTCCAAATACAATACAATTTAGCCTCCCAATGTAATTGATCCTGACACTGAAAATGGTTGTGTTTGGGAAAATAAAAGATTTTTGTTTGCCATATTTTAAAGTGCAGGGTGGAAGCAGACCCCCCCCCCCCAAGACTTTTTCTGTTTGCACTGAACTGGACAGGAAATGAAGGAAACATGGTCAGGTATTTCTATAAGTACAGCGCATAAAACTTTGTTTAGATCAAAGAAGCTTTGAATGGGCCCACGCAGGAAGAAGCAGGATTGTACGCAGCCGTCCTATCCTGCAATCTTCATGTGTTCAGAGAAGGCCAGCGTGGTATACTGGTTAAGAGCGGTGGACTCTAAGCTGGAGAACTGGGTTTGATTCCCCACTCCTCCAAATGAAGCCTGCTGGGTGACCCTGGGCCAGTCACAGTTTTCTTAGAACTTTCTCAGCCCCACCTACTTCACAAGGTGACTGTTTGGGGGGAAGGAAGGGAAGGTGATTGTAAGCCACTTTGAGACTCTTTAAGGTAGAGAAAAGAGGGGTATAAAAAACAATTCTTCTTCAGGCAGGAAACCTACAGACCCCTCTGCACATCCAAGTGTAAACACAGAAGCTTTGGAAACACTGATCTTTTCAGCCCTTTCAATGAACAGACAGAGCACAGAGGAAGAGTCAAGGGGTATTAGCTTGCTGCTCCCTCCCCGTTTGCATCCAATATACATAGGTAGGGTTGCTAGGTCCGTCAGACCAGCCGGTGGGGGATGGGGCTGAACTTACCAGGAGGGGGGAGGGAAGAAGCCAGAAATAAATGTGATGTGCGTACGTCACCCGGAAGTGGCATAGGCATGCCACGAATGACACTCTGGTTTATGAGCAAAACCTCTATGGTAGAATTATCTTCTATCATAGAGTTTTGCCCAAATACCACAGCACCACCCTGCCAACTTCACTAACGTGCCTATGTCATTTCTGGGTGACGTAGGCACATCGCGTCTATTTCTGGCTTCTTGCCTGTTTGGGGGGTAATGGGGGCAGAGAGGAGTGCCTGAAACCAGAGACCCCCACCCTGCCCGGGGGGGGGGGGCCTAACAGCCTTATGTATAGGGTTTCCATCTCTGGAATGAAAAATTCCTGGAGATTTGAAGGTAGACCCTGGGGAGGTGAGGGCTTGGGAATGGGAGAGACCTCAATGAGGTAGAATGACACACTCTCCATAGCAGCCATTTTCTCTAGGGGACCTCAGGTGTATGGTATGGAGATCAGTTGTAATTCCAAGGATCTCCAGGCCCCACTTGGAGGCCTCACCTAGAGGCTGGCAATGCTAAACCTACATGCCTTTGATGGTTTGAACAAAGCCTGCTAATTTCATTTTTACAATGGCTACCAGCGTGATCCTCCCCACCTCCAAATTTGAGGCAAATACTGTTGTTTTTTTTACTTCCCACTAGCTTGGGAAGATCTAGAGAGCAACCCTTTTAGAGGGCTTTACCCTTCTGAGTTTCATGGTATCTTTTGTGTATGAAAACATTTTTTTAAAAAATCATTTACAAATAAGGCAAAAAATGACAGCCAGCATGTTCTTATGACTTCCCCAAGACTGTTATGGTTAGAATGCATTGGACCTCCTTGTTTCTCAGATTTGTTGGTGGCAGCATGACATCTGGATGCTGTTGCATGGATTGCCAGTCAGCGCAAGGTCATCACAAGGCAATGAATTCTGGCACCTTTAGGCACCCTCATGCATGCAGTTATAGGGGTCCCCTTTAAGTTCATGAGATCTGGTTGCATGTTACATTGATTCTTTGTACACCAAGAAATTAGAGGCCTCTCCCTGTGGATGTTGCATTCAGTATGTGCTTATCTTTCAGTTGGCACAGTGTCTGTGCACCATAGCTTGTTCTCATTCCCGTTTGCCAGCTTCTGGGCTCTTCCAGTTGAATCCACAGATTCTTCTGAAACCACTGGAGTACTCCGACAAAACGAGATCAAAAATCCAGTGACCCATGCGTCCCCCTCACACTGTGGGGTCAAAAACAGCTGGAATCATCTGGAGGAGGAGGTCTGTTCTAAAAATCCAACTGAAAATAGTCCATCTCTAAGCATAAGAACATGAGAAGAGTCCTGCTGGATCAGACCAGTGATCCATCAAGCCAGCATCCTGCCTTACGTGGCCAACCAGTTCCTCTGGAGGGCCAACAACAGGACATAGAGGCCAAGATCTTCTCCTGATGTAGCTTCCTGGCTTTGGGATTCAGAGTTTGATTGCAAAAAAAGTTATCTCAGTATTAAGAGATATTTTACACAGGTTTGCAACTGTGCATGGTTAGATATTACCCATTTGTCTATTGCCACAATCACAGCAAAAGTCTTAATTTCTGATGGAAAAAAACCTACACAAAGTCAAGGTCTCAAATTCATTTTGTTCCAAATAGTAAGCCAAGCTCAAAGTACTTTAGTCAACTCAGGAAGACTCCTCAGGAAACCAGGGCCACATTAACAGGAGACAGGAACCTACTGACTACCAGATACCAGAACTGCATAAAGAAAGGAATAATACCCACTTCAGTCAACCATATGGCTTCTGAAACAAGGGAGACTCATCAGAGGGCAAGAAATTCCTCTTGGTATGGTTTGGCTCACCATAATGTATCCATGCTTCAATATTTTAACACCAGAAAACTAAGCAAACAAACAAATTCTTCTGTTTTTTACTTTTTTTAAAAAAAACACATGAATTATTATTTCTTCTTTGATCTAGCCTGGTATTTTGGAAACTGTAAATACATCTCTTGAACAATTCCCACAGGCCTTTTCATCAGTAAAAAGAAAAAGAAAAAGTCGAAAGTATCCTAAGGCTGTGGAAGTCAAGGAGGAAAGCCAGCTTTGATTCATATATTTTTTTAAATTTCTCGCTACTTGTATAACTTCAGTTTCCATGCCCTGGGGCCATTTTCTCTCTCTTTCTCTCTTTTAATTTGTTCTACCTTTGTTTCTATATTGACAATATTGCTAAGTGACTGTAATGGGGGGAGGCCTATTTTCTTTCTTTTGCTTTAGATTTTGTTTCTTGTGCTCTAAGGTATATTATCTCACATTTACATTTTATATCCAATATGAATACCACTCCTTTTATATATTTAGTTGTTATTAGAGAAAGGGGTATTTGGTAGACATAGGTTGAGGCGAAAAGAGCTGATTATAATCTATCCATGAAGGTTGTTGACTTGGGCTGCTTCCACATAGGGATTTCCCCCATGCATGCAGTGCAGCAACCCCCAAATTAAATAGAAGCTTCCATGCAACTGCATGCTTATTAAGACCGTCTCTCAGGGATTTCTCCTTTGATCTGTCTCAAAGGAGGAACTGCAGCGTGGCTGTGGGACAGCATTTATGTGAACACTCTGCAGCCAATATGGGCGGGGGAGGTAGCTAAGTTCCACCTTCAGAATGGATGATGGAGCTAAGCTGTTCTGAACTGTAGTGGCTCTTCAGGTTCTCAGATCTGCTCCAGCATCCATCTGACATTCTTCAAAGGTATTATACCACAAAACTGCCACTCCTCCCCATAGGATGAGAAATCCCAAGGGTTTTTAATGGTAACAGCTATCATAAGGGACTTGACTTGGGTAGGGACAACTGAAGAAGTCTAAACTTCCCATTCTGAGCCATTTCCCAAATTCAACCATTCTCCTGAGCTGCTATTTGCAGCTCTGAAGAAACATACAGATTTCCCACAACAGGGTACATAATGGCTCCCGGGGGCTGTCTGAGGTCAGGAATACCATGACAAGTGGAAGGGTGAAACGCTTTCCCTGTGTCACCATCCTCATTGTCAGCTATGCTGCCATGGGGGTGGGGAGGTTGGTTGTCCTCTAATTGCCTTTGTATTCCTTCTGTGCTTCTTTGCTGCTACAACGCTTATCTCTAAGTATTGCAGGTAGAATTGTTGATGTCTGGTTTTCTTGGGAACCGTGGGAGAGTGTTTCGTTACCAGCTTCAGCGCTAAACGGCCGAAGCTCTTTCCCCCACGCGGTTAAACGCCTGCCAAAGTTCGAGATTCCATCGCGGCCAGGGTGAGCCTGGCCCAAGTCCCAGCTCCCGCCCACCCAGCGGCCCGAAAGCAATTAAATCTAGCGAGTAGGCAAATGGGTACCCACCCTTAGAAGGGTGGGGGGCACCCGCCTCCGTAACAAGGTATGTGGTGGCTGCGGCAGCGAGCGGTGAGCGAGCGAGCGGCGAGAACATCAATGGCAGCGGCGGAGCCTAAGATGGCGTGGTGCGGAGGAACTGAAGATCGGGAGAGCCTAAGATGGCGTGGTGCGGAGGAACTAAAGATTGGGAAGAGCGACCCCTGGCGGCAGATGACTGTGGTGGAGACCAGTGACGACGCACAATGACGTGCATTGCGAGCGCGGCGGAGCCGGTCAGGACAGAGCCGAGGCTGGAGCAAGCACGAAGGCGTGCGCCGAGAGACAGTGCCACCAAAAGAAAGCAGCCGGTCCAGTGGAAAGATGCCAGAAATACCACTGAAAAGGAGGGAAAAAAGCCGAGCCAGAAAAAGGACGCAGCGGGCCCACCACAGGGTGCTGGTAGGAAATCCCTACCCTTACAGTATGTGGCCTTAGATAGGGTAAAAAGTTCTTAGAACAGTCCTGTAAACCGCCCAGAGACCCCTAGTGGTTAGGGTGGTATAATAAGTCGAAAATTAAATAAAAAATAAAAAAAATATTGGCCAGGGCAAGGGGGGGTGCATACGAATACCGTATAGCCTATTATGCCTATGGGCAGCCATCTTTTATTAACATAGGCAAATCCACATGGCTTATATTTACCAGTTTACCAAATCCACATGGCTGATATTTACCAGTAATAATAATATACCATTCAGGAGATCAATTCACATCCTTCCCAGCAATTGGGAGGTGTCTCTAGCTTGCCCCAAACAGACCCATTTTATTATTTATTTATTTATTTTGGTCTTGTATAAGGCCTTTTAATTAGAGCGTAATTACTAGGTTTTTAAAACTGTCAATTCTTCCACTTAACCATAATTTCCATCCTCGAAAGATTAAGGTCGCCTGTCCATCGGGGAAGATACTCCCATCCTGACATACGTTAAGCTTCATTTCTCTGTGGATTCTTTATTCTTGGGGGGTTTTTTTTACTCTCACCCTTTAGCATCATCTGTCTTGTCTCTGGTTTTTGCTTGAGTACTACAAAATGATCTTTCACTCTATTACTAGCCTTTGCAGGCCATTATCCTGCCCCAGAGGAAACTCTGTGTCTAATGTTTCTCTCTGGAATTCTACAATGCTTCTAACCTTTGGCTTGCTTCTATAAAGCAATGCACTCTGGCAGACTCGGGCTGTCTCTTATCTCTCCAATCCATACAAAGGTGTCAGAATGTCCTAGGGACCCATTAATCAGCAGACCTGTTCTGACATCAGCGCCTCCGAAGCCTTCTGTATACCCTTAATACATCTGGAGGGAGCTGGAGCAACCGGCAAGGAGGAAGCTTTGAGACTGGCGAGATAACTTTCATAGATCAACTAACCTGACGGATGACTGTATTGAGAATTAAACATTTATGTCTCAGAAGCCTGGAGATGGAAATATGCAATTTCAGTTTGTATGGGAAGTACTGTTAGGACAACTTTATCTTTTCCCCTTTGAGGAAGGGACCAGGTTGCTGTGGATATAACACCAATGCCTTCAAGGACGCTGTTTCCTAAACGAGGAACGATGAAAGAGGGCAATGGAAATCTGTTCATCGCAGACCTATTCCTTCTCTCATACTCATGGGATAATTAGACTCCAGCTTCTCTTTCCTGCCTTTAGATTGGGCAGATGAAATTTCAGCATCGAGAGACAATGTTAAGTGGGATTGCAGATGGTAGGAAAGACTGTTGGCAGTCTATCCAACGTTCTCACCCCATACCAGTGAGTTCAAATTGCAAATTGACAAGAATTTGCATTCCTAAGGTCAGGAAGGGGTGGGTAAGGGGGGGATGGGGGGACACAGAAATACATAATGTATGGTGTGAAACAGGCCACAGTTTCATTGATTACAGCAGATGGAGCATTGGCACAGCATAGGGCACAGATCCAGGTACCGGATGACCCGCCTGTCGGCCGATGGAACCCTTCCCACCCCACATGCTGGGAGTAACCTGGAGTGCAAGCAAGTGGTCCCACATTGTTCCCTTGTCACCTGGGAGTGGAACTGGGTGACTGCCCTCAAGCCAGGTATGCCACTGCAGTGCTAGACTCCCAAGACCCCTTAAGGGGGTTCCCACTCGGGGATGGTGGGCACACACACACACACGGGCTTCCATTGACAATAATTTATCCTAATTGACACAGAATGTGGAATTCAACCTTGGTGCTGCAGAATTATGGCCTTGCTCTCACACACTGTACAACAAGGTGGGGCGATCCTCAGGTTTCAGAACAGACAATAACACACTTCATACTATAACGTAGGGGGATACTGTTTTGAATGTTCCCTCATCATCTCCTTGCAAACAAATGCTTTAGGAAGCACCTGCTTGCCAAGTATATTATTCGCTGTACTACATTTCTACTTATAATTGAGTTTATTCCACAGAGAAATATCGGAAAGAAATGTGATCTGCGCAGTCTGGTTTGGTACAGTTCATTCTACTATCGTAGGGCTCTACCACCTCTTTCTGACATCATTCTACTGCATGGCTATTCTTGACCAGTGAGTAACCTTGGGCAGAATTTAGGTTTTGGGGTCCATTTTTACACGCACACAAGCACACTTGAATGGCTCAGGCTAGCCCAGTCTCGCTAGATCTCAGAAGCTAAGCAGGATTTGCCCTGGTTAGTATTCGGATGGGAACCCAGCAAGGAAACCCCAGGGTCACTATGCAGAGTCAGGCAATGACAAACCACCTCTGAATATCTCTTGCCTTGATAACCCTATGGGGTCACCATAAGATGGATATGACTTTATTTTATTTTTATGATTTGATGGCACTTTTCACCACCAGCCTTGATAACCCTGTGGGGTCACCATAAGATGGATATGACTTGATGGCACTTTCCACCACTAGGAGGACAGTGTATGGACAAACAAGTAGGACTTTCAGCTCACTGGTGTTCATGGTGGTCAAACATAACATGTTTGCACATCTAACAGGTTTCTCACGATGTTCACAGTATCCCTGCTGCTCATATTTGCTCTGTTGTGAATTCTTACTAACGGTAGTCAGCTGCATACCTACTGCAGGCCTCTAAATGGGAACAGACAAGTGCGCAATCGTTGCTTCTCATATAGTTCTCCAATCCTTTCACCTTCACAATGTCCGGTGGCAATGAGAGTTTCAGCTGTCTTCAGCCCTTATGAGAATTGCATTTTTGGCAAGGGCCAGAGAGGATAAATTGGAAAGAGGGCAACAAGATCCCCCAAGCTTTTGTTCCAACATTGAGCACTCATGCTCCCATACACCAATCTGAGTTTCCAGGAACCCATTTGTCTAGGACAAATAAATCAAGGCTATCTTCCTGTCTGGAAGCTTACTTGGATGGAACTGCACTGTAAATCACATCTCTCCATGGTTGCATGTATCAGTGATGGAAATTAGTCTCCAGCAACCCTACAAATCCAAGCAGATTCTAGTTTCCTTAGCATTATTGCAGAAACTTGTTCACAACACACACAAAAAGCTAGTTATTATTATTTTTTACCATCCTAGATCCACAATCCTTCAATTTAGAAAAGTTTGTAAGAAGGTACACTTCCCAGCACACAGGGAGAAATAACAGGGTTTTTAAAAAGGAATTTGAAAAAGGGAAGTGTTCAGCAGTTTGTCATTTGCCTTAGGGCCAATCTAAGCAGACATGGTGTCGAGCTGAACTCTTTCTGGACTGGACCACTTCCAATTGCAAATGGGGGGGGGGATCACAGCTACCATATTTACCTGAAAGGAAGATGCCCCTGAATACAGGATGCCCCCACAAAGATTATACACAATTTTATCACTGCCTATACCTTATATGTAACTTTATTACCACACATACCTTTATTACCAAACATAAACATACAGGGCTTTCTTTCTGGGGAACTGTTCCAGGGTTGCTACTGGGTGTGCTTTTTGCCAACATTTGAATAAATTGGTTAACAGTCATCCTATAAGATGCGTGCAATGCATAAGGATGATTTAGCAATGCACTGAAAAAATGTGTATGTTAAGTGAGGGGAATTAGAGCAAGGAAAGAGATAATGCCATGAAAACAAAGAATTGCCAGTTCTATTCCTGCACAGCCAAAATGAGATTGGAGCAGCAATTCATGGAATTAACATATCAGGGACAAGAAATTTAAAGTCATCCACAGAAATAGCGGGCCCAGATTTGTTAATGTGGAGTTGCAGCCAGTCCCAGGTCCTGGATGGTGTCCATATCCAATTCAGGGTTGCATTTCATTCATTCATTCGTTCGTTCGTTCGTTCGTTCGTTCATTCATTTATTATATTTACAGTTTTCTTCATTGAGACTCCAGGTGGATAACAGGATATAAAGCAGTGTAATCACATAGCATTTAAAAAAACCCAACCAAGAAATAATGCAATAGAACCAGAATTAGAGAATAATGTGTATGGAGACTCCAGGTGGATAACAGGATATAAATCAGTGTAATCACATAGAATTTTAAAAAACAAACCAACCAAGAAACAATGCAATAGAACCAGAATTAGAAAATAATGTGTACGACAGATTACCTAAAGCAAACTACACCCTACACCAATACTCCCTCTAAGGTGTGGAGTCTTGTGAGTAAAAATTCTACTTTGTGAGCTACTGGCATGAAAGTTGTGAGTGAGCAATTTGGCTGTTGCATAAATTAGTTTGCTTTGGAGCCATCCTTCCTGAGCTAAGATAAAAATGTGTGAGCCGGAGGCTAAAAAATTGTGAGCTAGCTCACACTAACTCAGCTTAGAGGGAACACTGCCCTACACCCCATTCCCTTCTCATTTTTTCTGCTGCTGCTCAGCTGAGCAGCATTTGGAAGGGGACCTTGACAACCCTTTTCATGGACAGTTCCATTCTGCTACAAATCTAATCTTTTTTTTTTTTTAAACACCCATGTTTTGTACATTGTGCAAATGACGTGTGGGATCATTTTTTATTTTTATTTTTGCAACCATTGCATCCAGACTGTATATGGCTGGATGTGCACGCTAAACCATAATAGTGGTACACTAATAAAGATTAAGTGTGCAAAATGGCAAAATGAAGAGATCCCCCCCCAAAAAAAACCCTGTACTACCTTTCTGGGTTTTCACGTTTACCTTCGGTTGGATCCATCTGGCTTTTTCAATCAATCAATCTTCCTCAGTTCTTCTTCTTACTATAGCCCCTGTCCCATATCGCTTTTGTCCATCCAGGTCCCATAATCCCCAGCATACCCTTGTTTCAGTGGTTAAAGGGTCCCTTTCTTCCACCACACTAACAAAAAATCTGTTCGGATTCAGCTCATACATCTAGGTGCTTATTATATATGAAGCAGTTTGTCCAAACATGCTAAAACTGCTATGGCCCAAATTGATCAGAGAGAGGTGCTTAAAAATCTTCTACAGAAGAACGAGAGTTGAGAAACATTCCCCTCTCTGCCACTTCCCCTCTTTCAGCATTTCTCTTTTAATTGCATTGCTTCTTTTTATTGTTTTAAATCCTCCATCCATTTTTGCAGGGAGGTGGGAAGGTCTTTTTAATGAAGCATCTGCTTTTCTCCCCCATCCGTTTGGGTTTGCTAGCAAACTATTAATTTGCATTTTCAGGCTTTAAGAAAATGCTTATGATTGGCAAAAACTTTATGGTGCACCATTAAAGTGAAGGAAATTGGTGCCATGGGGAATTCACGTCTCCACTGCATTTGTGGAAAATCTAACTGTTTGGGCTTTGGGGGTCTGGTTAAATATTGTATAACCAACCTTCTGATTTCATCATTGAAAGTAAATTAGCATCATTCTGTTCCCGGGAAAAAATTCACCATTCAGATTAGTTGTGTCATTAGCTCTTCATGTTTTATTTCATGTTAATTAACAGTTTTTAAATTTAATTTCAGTTTCTTCGCTTGGAGCAATTAAACTATTAATAAGCCACAAACATGTGCTTTGTTTATATCTTGTATAAAGTTAAAACAACTTACTGTTCAGCAACTGAGTCCTTAATCCATACACTTGGAAGCAAGAGACAATCTGTTCACTTAGATACAGCATGTGGTACAACAGAGTTCCTGACTATGCATGGTTACCAGCCTCAAGGTGAGGCCTGGAGATGGGGACAGGGGTTCCCTTGCTTTCAAGGGGCTGCAATCTGCCCCCAGCCAGCTGGCTGATGGGGGGAATCCCACTCCCAATGAGCTTCATCACGCCCAACGTGCCCGGCATGATGATGTCACACAGAGGGATGTCATCGTGCTGGGCATGCTGCATGGGGGATGCTCTAACATTTGGCCAAATGCTAGAGTGTCCCCTGCACAACGTGCCTGGTGCAATGACATCACTTCCGGGTGACACTTTGTGTGCACCAGAAGATCCCAGGGAGCAGCCCAGAGCCCCCCGCCAGTAGCTGGTAAGCACCTGACAACCCTACTCCCCCCTAAATCTCATCCTCTCTAGGTTCCGCCTCCAAATCTCCAAATATTTCCCACAGAGCAGGCACCCCTACCTAGCTTCTAACAGTCTCAAAGAGGTGCTATTGGGGCCTGCTGGGAAAATGAGTGTGTACACCAGGGAATAGTTTGATGTCCCCAGATGACAGCCCCAGGATTGTTTTAGGTGTAGTAGCCAGTTTGGTGTAGTGGTTAAGTGCACGGACTCTAATCTGGAAGAACCGGGTTTGATTCCCCACTCTTCCATTTGCAGCTGCTGGATGACCTTGGGCAAGCCATAATTCTGGCACAGCTGTTCTTGAAAAAGAGCAGTTTCTGTCAAGAGTTCTCTCAGCC
>NW_015163137.1:155448-157212 GCF_001447785.1 Gekko japonicus
TAGCTCACAGTTTTTTAGCCTCCAGCTCACACATTTTTGCTTAGCTCAGGAAGGAGGGCTCCAGAGCAAACTAATTTATGCAGCAGCCAAATTGTTTGCTCACAGCTTTAATGCCAGTAGCTCACAAAGTAGAATTTTTACTCACAAGACTCTGCAGCTTAGAGGGAACATTGGTGGTGTCTGAAAGATGCTCTGGGCCCGGACACAGAGGTGGTGATGTCTGGGAGCCTCTCCAGGCCCAGCTGTGGCGGCAGTGCTTTCCAGGAGCCACTGCCACCTCCCAGGCACTGCCACCGCCATGGCCAGGCCCAGAGGCCTGGACATACCTGGCTTGGCGATGGGGGAGCCAGTCTGGGTCAGAGCAGCCAGCAGACACCACATCTGCCATGGCCAGGCTCCGAAGCAGTTGCTGAGGTCTGGAGTCATGCTGGGGTTAGCTGCTAGGAGGTGGAGGTGGGATTTCCCCCTGTGAGTCTCACAGCCCCCCTCAGGTGAGCCTCGCAGCAAGAGGAGATCAGGGTAAGGAGGGGGGGAAGAGAGGAATGATATTGACATAAAGGGAAGGAGGAAGAGGGAGGGAGGATTGTCTGAGAAGGGGAAGGGGGAAAGAGAGATGGGGGAATACTGGCAAGAGGATGAGGAGAAAGGTGGAAGATTGACAGAGAAGAGGATGGGCGAGATATAGAGAAGTGGAAGATTAACAGAGAAAGGGAGGAGGAGAAAGAGAGGGAGAAGGTTCACAGAAGAGAAGGAAGACGGTTAGAGGGGGGGAGGAAAGGGGATGGGATGCAGCCTCCCCACAAGCTTTTTGCAGATCCCCCCCCCCTTGTAAATGAATTCCAAGAAGCAGACAGTTCCACAGGGACAGAGCTGCAGGGAGCTCAAAGGCTACAACAGAAAGCAAATGAGAAAAATAAAGATATATATTTTTTTAAGAAATCAGACTGGGGCTTGGCTGTGAGGGGAGGCTGGGCTCATGGAAGGCAAACTGTACCTAGTAGTATCACTTCCATCCTTCCCCACCTGGGAGGAGGAGGAGATGAAGCCCCACCCCTTCTCAAGCAACAAGGTGGTTTCTCCCTTTCCTTGTGAAGAACTGAAGTATACGTTCCGGCTTTTACCCTGTCCCCTTTCTGGCTCTTCTCTTTGTTGTAAGGTGGGGGGGAGTTAGAATTTGGCTCATTGGTGGCAGTGTGTCTTTCCCCTCTTTTCACTTGGGGAGCTGCTT
The DNA here is from genome assembly GCF_001447785.1 of Gekko japonicus. Taxonomy (NCBI): domain Eukaryota; kingdom Metazoa; phylum Chordata; class Lepidosauria; order Squamata; family Gekkonidae; genus Gekko; species Gekko japonicus. The sequence continues at coordinate 156,677 of NW_015163137.1, forward strand.
TGCCTGCCCTGATTGGCCCACTTCATCCAAGCTGGCATCCTCTTCTGGTTTCCATCTAGAAAAAAAAAAGGAGGAGGCTTATTTCTTTCTCTTGTGCATGCAGACACACACACACTGTTGCAACAGCTGCAAAAAGGAAGGGGGGGGGAGAGACAGTCCAAGCAAAAAACTGGGAGAGGGCTTGATGAAGAACTTAAAATTCACATAGATTCTGCCCCCCAGGCCAGTCCAATTGAATTTGTGTGGTTGCAAAAAGGTAATAAGGTGATTTCTAAAATATATAAAGTATTATTAAAGTGGTATGCTGAGGATGAAACAGTAAAAGAACAAATGATTAAATGGGCAATTAATATGAATAAAGAAATATCTATGTCATCTTGGGAGTATTTATGGAAAAATTCAATGAAAATATCAACATGTAATAACTTAAAAGAGAATTGTTATAAAATGATGTATAGATGGTATATGATGCCAAAAAAGATTGCGCTTATGAATGTTAATATGTCAAACAAATGCTGGAAATGTAAGAAAAAAGA
>NW_015163137.1:157376-217180 GCF_001447785.1 Gekko japonicus
CTCTGATGTGGTACCTAATTACGACAGCTAGAATGACTTATGCTCAAGCTTGGAAACAAGAAAAAGTACCAATGATTTGGGAATGGATTAAGAAGTTACTTTTTATGGTAGAGATGGACAAACTTACAAGGAAATTGAATAGCAAAAATTCGGAAGAATTCTTTGCAGATTGGTTAGACTTTAAAGAATATCTAGAGAAAGATTGGGACGTGAAGAATAATTTATTCTCTTTAGAGAATTATTGAGAATAGAGTTTATAGACTCCGAGATATAGAAAAGTTAAAAACTCATATGTTGAAATATAGGTTACCGGTATATAAACAAGTGTTATGGTTGTTTTTGTTAGAGATAAGAAGAGTTAAAAGAAATGATAAAAGGGAGGGGGTGGGAGCACTGCGGGAAGCCTGAAGAAAAGGGGGTGGGGGGAAGGAAAAGGGATATGTATTAATTCTAATATTTTTATGTTGAACGTGATGTAATATTCCTATAATAAAAATTGTTCTTAAAAAAAGAAGAAAAGAAAAGTGGGGTCCCATTTGACAGCTCCCCACAAAGGCTGTGCTGGGGATCATGGGATCTACACAGACAAAATCCACACAGGACAGGGGAACTGGGTGCAAATGAGTGAAAAGAGCAGGGGTTGGATCCAGTTCACAATTTTCTACATGCACAGCCGGTGATCCTAAAACCTGAATGTGTGTGTGAGAGAGAGATTAAATGCACGAACTACACTAAATCTAAGGAGTGATTCAATTTCATTTCCAACCTGGCATGAGTTCTTTCTTTTTTTTTTATGGGATGCCTGTTCAAAAAGAGAACATTATGAAACCATTACAGTTTCTTCAGAGTGGAATCTTATCCCCTTTAAATTCTTTATAAATGATGTGTAATTTTAAAAATGAAATACACTCCATTCAAAATCCCTCATTTCTGAAAATGATTACATATGAATAAGCCAAAAAATATGGAAATAAGACATGATAAGTGGGGCTGGATCCAATCATACTATCAGGATTCACATACAGATAATATAGCAAGCAGCAGATGAGTTTAGTGTCCTGTGCAACAAATGATGTAATTATCAGTCTTGTCCATTTGGGCTGCACAGATATTTCCAAAGTCCACATTTTCCAGAAGTCTCTGTTTTGCTCAGTTCTTTGGTTGTTAATATGTTCGTGACACATGGCTACTTTGTGGAAATAACCATTTAAAAGAACTGCTTTAGCTCCGTACACTTCAACCCCCCTCTAATTAAGTCCCAATTTACAAAATTAATTGATTATTATTCTGTAATGTGAAGTCCCAGAGGTGACTGAAAAATGCTGGGTCAGAATATTGGAGGGTGATTAATTATTTTATTGAATAACCACCTTTCTATTATAGAGCTTAAATCAGTGAACCGAGGTGAACCAAAGGTCAGTTCATAAGAAACTGCTGAAGATGGGGAGTAGAGGGAGGATTATGGGAGGGAAACAAAAAAAAAAAAACCTCCCCCAAATCTATAGCTAGACAGTAGATTATCTTTAGTTAAACATTATTCTTATTTTAAAATATTTTTTTTAAATATGAATTTTTGAAGGTGTCTTATAGCAAACCAGATCATTGGCCTATTCACAACATCATCTACTTTAGATCGTTTAAATAGACATGCCAAGGAGTTATTACTCATTGCTGAATTCTTTGGATGCAGGTTTTCTCTTGCACAGATTACACATTACACAGGATTAATCAATAAGAATAACAATGGTGCTTTATTATGTTATCTTCTCTCACAGCTTCTCTTTTCCTTCAGTTGTCATCCTCCTTTTTTCACTCCCCACAGCCTCCTAGGAAATATAGTTGTATATTCAGATTCCTGAAACTAGCTTGTTTGGGGGAAAGGGTCCTTCTCTTTTGTGAACTGGTTTTCAGTGTCCAAGGAACTGATTTTGTTTGAAGGAGCATTTAAATATCATTAATCTACATCCGTATTCTGAAAGGACTCAGGTACAGGTAGACTATTTTCATCACAACCTGGCAGTTTCTCAAAGGTTTCCTTAAAAAGGGAGCTTTCTTTGTCTGAGCCAGTTTGGTGTAGTGGTTAAGTGTGTGGACTCTAATCTGGGAGAACCGGGTTTGATTCCCCACTCCTCCACTTGCACCTGCTGATGTGACCTTGGGTCAGTCACAAGCTCTGGCACAGCTGTCCTTGAAAAAGAGCAGTTTGTGTCAGAGTTCTCTCAGCCCCACCCACCTCACAGGGTGCCTGTTGTGGGGAGGGGAAGGGAAAGGAGTTTGTAAGCCGCTCTGAGACTCCAAGTGAAGGGCGGAGTATAAATCCAATCTCTTCTTCTTCTGAATAAGAGGATCATCTGAAAAAAAATATGAGTCGAAATGCCTTCTGCTAGATTTACTTAATTAATCTTAAAGAAATGCTATATTAACTAATGTTTTATACGGCTTAAAAGGTTAGAAAGGCTAAATTGGAAGGCCTGAGGGCAGCCAATGAAGCATGAAGTAAACCCAATCCACTATCCATTTGCTTTTATAGCTAGAATTCAGACCAGTGCTACAACATCAAACATGACTATGGACAAAGAAGATACGAAGGAAATACCCCATGAGACCCGTCTGATCAGATTTTAGAGCAATTCCCATGCACACGCACCCAAATCTACCTATTCACCGAGCACAATATTGTAAACAATGTCTCAAATATATAATTCTTGTTTAAACATACATTTCAACTCCTTCAAGCTTATTCTTCTTTTCTGCCCTCCCCCATGTGAATGAGGAAGAACTGTCTGCAAATATCCAAATTCTTTTGTTTCTTTTACCATTTTGATGTTGATCTTTGGAGGGCTCATTCATTCCCCCCCCCCAACATGTACCAAATTAATTCAGGAGAAATATCCTATTGGGTACAGTGGCAGGTTCTTCCTTGGTAAGGCACAGGGGTCATTTCGTAGAAAAAGAGGTGCAGGAGCTCATTAGCATAACTCAGAAGGCAACACCCACCTCTCAGGGTCCACTGGACTGTTTTGGATTGCTAGCTATTGGGGGGGGGGGAACGTGCAGATCTGCCCTCACAGAGGAGGGAGAGTTTGTACCTGAAAGCGGGCCGGGGGGGCGGCTCTGCAACTTACCTGGCTGCTTCTTGCTCCTCGTGGCCTGATTGAGAACTGCTGGGAGCAGGGGTTGGGACTTGTTGCACGTGCCCACCCCCTGGGCTCCTTACTGTCGGAGCTCCGCTCCTGTGTGCTCCTGCAGGAAATGACCCCTGGTAAGGCATATGTGTCATCCCCCAATCAGAACAGCTAATTCCATCTGAGAGAATGTGAAGATCCTTCCCAACATTTTTCAGGCTGGGGCAGCTGTAGTATGGCTCCTTTCCACATCATTCTGTGAAACTTTAAGTCAACATCCATGTGGGAAGTGCCCACACCATGACACCTACCAAAGGTAGTGAGACTGTGGCATGGGGCTGTGAATCTGGGGAGTGACAACAACCTCTGCCTTCTCCACCACCATCTTGCCTTTGCCTCCGCCCCCTTCTTATTACCCTCTGCCTGATCCTCGTGAGGGCTACCAACCTCTGGGCATGGCTTAGAGTTCTCCCAGGATTACAAATGAACTCCAGACTACAGAGATCAGGTCCCCTGGAGAAAATAGTGGCTTTAGAGAGTGGACATCATGACATCCTGTTGAGCTCTCTTCCCTCCCCAGGCACCCCCTCCCAAATCTCCAGGAATGTCCTAAGCCATATGTGATAACCCTACCTTCATCCATCCTGACCCAGGAGCCAGCTACTGCACCTTCCTTCTGCATTTCTCTCGAAATGAAGATGTCCTATGGTGGTGGAAAGTGCCACCAAGTCACAGACAATTTATGGTGAACCCCAGGATTTTCAAGGCAAGAGACAAACAGAAGTGGTTTGCCATTGCCTGCCTCTGCATAGCTAACCTGGACATCTTTGGTGGTCTCCCATCCAGGTAGTAATCGGGGCCAACTCTGCTTAGCTTCTGAGATTTTATTAGATCAGGCTAGCCTGGAGCATCCATGTCAGGGCAGATGTCCTATAGGGCTTGGCAAAATGTCACACCTTGCAAGGGTTTGGGATGCACAGCTTGTCATGTTATGTTTTTAGGAAAAAATTGGGGGATTTGGAGCGAAGGAGCATCGACTGATTTGGCTCGTGGGTAGAAGAGGGAACAGGTTGGCGCCGCGACCTCAGGCAGTACAACCCTGTACAGCTGCCACTAACTCCTTCCCAAGTCAGGATCACCCCAAACAGAAAACGGAGCAATGCTATTTTCGGAAACATCTACTGAGTACCCACATTACAGTGAGGCATGGTAAGAGACCATGATGCAGCACAGAATGTAGGGACTTCCCTCTCAGTATAACAGGTTGCATTTCATCAAGAATGCCTCTGTCTAACATTGTGTTTGCTTATACCCTTAACAGAAGCAGAGACAAAGTCACATGACATCCATTGTAATTGCCCCTTCTTATATGTTGTTGCTTTATACAATGATACCAAAAAAATTCAGTGGACGACAAATAGGGCTGAATTAACAAAGGCTACTGTGTAGCATAAGGTCGTATGTTGATCAGGGTGTTCATCGTGACACTATGTAAACTGAGGAAACAGCAAATCAAAGCAGCCATGGAACAGTTCTTGTACAATCATGTTATGTGAGTGATGAAGCCAGTACTTCAAACACTATATGCCTTGTACATTTCAAGGTGTCATTGTTACCCATTGGATATTTCCCCCTGTAATAGTCTTTGGAAGCAATATCAGAATCTTACTATTGAAAAGGAAAGGAACCCTGATCTACCCCTAAATTCCTTTAAATATTTAAATAGTAAGGATTAGGAATGGAAGAGGGTTGTCCTTACCTTTTATAGAGAATAATAGTCATATTATAGATCAGGACGGGTAGCCATATCTATCTGTAGCAGTAGAAAAGGGAAGAGTCCAGTACTAACAAAGACTAACAGAATATGTGGCAGGGTATGAGTTTTCGTGAGTCACTGGTGCTACTGGACTCTTCCCTTTTTCTACTGCAATAGTCATATTATGTATTTCTAGGACTATGCTCTGCATTCAGAAACTGTGATTACCATCACCATCTATGTGACAAATGATTCCAGTCACTTTTCATTAGTCAGCGACAGACAATATACCAAGATTTGAACACATCAGCCATTTCACTGACCTTTAAGGTATTGATCCCTGTAATTCTGTGGAAAGCCCATCTATTTCCTATAAGGGAAATGCACACTCTATAAGTTTCTAATCCAAGTTGAGTAACTACTTTAATGCACTTGGGTGACTTTTCCCCCCCTTTTAAAAAAAACACACACACTACATTTTATACTTGATTTTATCGGGAGAATGTAGTATATTACTGAATAATAATGAAAATATGCCAATCCAGAGAAAGTACTTGGATATGTGGACGAATATTTTTGGGTGTGGATCAGGAGACGGGACTGCAAATAGACCGTGGATCTCAATGTGAAATGGCATCAATCTGCATTGCACTATATTCAACAGGAGGTATATTTTGATGTGCAACCTCATGTGTAGACGTAGACTGGGGGGGGGAATCACATGTACTTTCCAATGCTCATCTGAATGTGCATCCCACTGTAAATGATAGACAACTTTATGCTGCACATCCAATTTAAGATCATAAGAAGGGTCAATAGTTCATCTAATGTGGTGACACTGCTCTTTAAGAAACCATCTCTCAGTCTCACCGATCCAGCTGACTACCACCCAGTGCCGAATCTTCCGTTCCTGGGTAAGGTAGTTGAGAGAGCAGCAGTAGAATAACTCCAGGCCTTCCTGGATGACTCCTCTATCCTGGATCCATTCCATCCAGCTTCCAACTTGGCTATGGGATGGAATTGGTTGCCCTCATGGATGACCTCAGGAGATATCTATATTGAGATGATCAGTGCTGCTGCTACTGCTTGATCTGATGGCAGCATTTGACACAGTCAGTTCCCATCTCATGAACACTGCCTCGCTGATATGGGGATATGGGGGACTGCCTTGCAATGGCGTGTCTCTTTTCTCCACAGTCGGGGTCAGAAGGTGTTGCTTGGGGAGAGGGTTTTACCATGTTACCCTCTGGTATGCTTTCTCCCTCAGGAGCAATCCCGTCCCCTTATGTTATTTAACATCTCCATGTGCCCCCTTGCCCTGCTGGTCCGGGGTTTGGGCTGGTTGTCACCATTACACTGATGACACCCAGCTGTCTGTTCATGGATGGATGGCCAGATACCACCCCAGATGTTTTGGCCAGGGCTTTGGAGGCCGTGGCTGGCTGATAAAAGCAGTGTTGACTGAAACTAAGCCCATCAGAATTGAGGTCCTGTGTCTGAGCCATGGAGAATGAGATCGGGAATCCCAACCCTTGACGGGGTGTTATTAACACAGATGTCGATGGTGAGGAGTTTGGGTGTGGTTCTGGATGCCTCACTTTCTATGGAGGCCCAAACCACAAATGTTGCCAAATCAGCTTTTTACCATCTTCAGCTGGTCAGGCAACTGGTTCCCTCTCTCTCCTTCCCCATGACTTAGCCACAGTGATCCATGTAATTGTCACTGCCAGACTGGACTACTGTAACTCACTCTATACAGGGCAGCCCTTGAATTTCACCTGGAAACTTCAGGTGGTCCAAAATGCAATAGTGCATGTCCTTATCAGTTTACAGTTTAAACAGTCTCTCCCCTTATGTCCCTCAAAGAGCTTTACACTCCACAGATCAACATCTGCTGGTGGTCCAAAGGAGATCCGCTTAGCCTTGACCAGAGCCAGAGACTTTTTGGCTCTGGCTCTAGCCTGGTGGAACACTCTCCCAAATGAGATCAGGGTCCTGTGGGATTTGTTGCAATTCCGCAGAGCCTGTAAAATGGAGATGTTCCACCAGGCCTATGGCTGAGGCGGCGGAGATCCAACTCCATAGGCTTCCCATATCCCACTTTGGTACCATCTGTACGACACTGTCTATTTGTTGTTCTCTGCCCCTGCCCAATACCTGGCTCTGTCTATGGGCATACTACAGGGCTCTTTTTGTAGAAAAAACCCAGCAGGAACTAATTAGCATAATAGGCCACACCCAACAGCAGGAACTCATTAGCATATTGGGCCACACCCCTGACAGCACAGCTCATTAGCACATTAGGCCGCACCCACATGTTACGAGAAGTGTGGTTATCCAGCCACACCAACCTTTTGCTTGTTATTCTGTTTACCTTGTTTGTTGTCAAAACCCAGGGCCTTTTTTTGTAGCAGGAACTCCTTTGCATGTTAGGCCACACACCCCTAATGCAGCCAATCCTAATGAGTTTCTGCTGTTGGGTGTGGCCTATTATGCTAATGAGTTCCTGCTGGGTGTGGCCAACTTGGGAGCCAGCCGGAACTCCGTTCCTGTGCGTTCCTGCCCAAAAATAGCCCTGGGCATACATACTGAAACTTCTCTGGGACCACTAACTAACTGTCCTTGATTCCCATCTTAAGTACTATTTGATGCTGTATAGGTTTTTAAATATTGGGTAGATTGTTTTAATTATTTTAACTTATTGTGTATATTTACTGTTGTAACCTGCCCTGAACCCCACTAAGCAGGGAAGGGCAGGCTAGAAATTTATGTTTTTAGAGCACCTAAATCCCCAACAATTATGGGTGTGCCTTGGGGGTGTCAGCTACACTGCCACTGTACGTGGGGGGAGGTAGAATGCTGCTGGGTGCACATCTACAAGTACTGGAATGTTAAATTTCACTTCTTCCACTGTGTCTTATCTTTTCACTGAGCTCATGAACTTGATACCTTGCTCCTCTGGCTTTGCTGGGAATAAGAGCCCATTAGTTTAGGTGCACTGCAGTTTGCCCTCTGATTGGCCTGAGTCCATCAGGGGACCCCACTTTGAATACTATATATCTTCCCCTTTCCCTTCTGCGGAGTTAGGTCTAACACTGAACATATGGACAGATGACCTGCCTTTACTGTACTCAATAAACTTGATGCTTCTGAAGGAACGTTGTTGAGACTGATTGCTGTGGGACTCTGATGGGGGGGAGTGAGGTAGCATTGAGACCAGTACCATGATCCTAAATTTTCAGATATTCCTTTCCTGGCTCAGGTTTATTTTTGTGGGGGAGGTTTTGGAGGGATATTTCCAAATGTATAGGTCCATTGCTTCCTATGGAGGAACAGAGGATCTTTCCAGGTACCATTTACTATACAAACCCTTGTTCCATGTCTCCAGAAAGATATTCTGCTCCTCACAGAGGAAGCAATGCAGACCTTGATGGCAGGGGCACCTCCTTCAGGGGTCAGTAAGTCATAGCCCTTTGTCCAGTTCCCTCAAACTTGGGGGTCTTTAGGGGGAAATGATGGAGTTAGTACCCTGCAAATTTGGTGTCATTTACTCTAAAAATACTTGCTCCGTCCCCCTCCCAGAGATTCCCATATTCCACTTAATTTTTTGTGTGTCTTCCCTCCCAATGTTGGAAAGTTTAATGATTGTGGGTTTTTTTCCATTTTACAAAAATGCAGAACAAACTGGAAAGGTATTTTCCAGGCATATTTTCAGTTTGGTATTTTTGGTATGCACATCCCTACCGACGATCCAGGCTCTTGTCAATCGTGTTTCCGCACATGAGGAGAAGAGGAGGGGGAATGGAGTTCATGTGCCTGAAAATAACCCAGATTAGTTCTTATCACAAACAAACCTTGAATACCTCTTCTCTCTCTTTAATTATTCTGTGCACCTGCGAAAAATCAATACGATGCATAAGTCTCACTTTATAAATTTCAGCAAGAAGGCTCCAAAAGTATTTGTTGAGAGAGAGGGGCTTTTTTTTTATTTGAATGGCTAGCTAAGCTTTTATCACAAGCACATTGTCATGGGCTAAAGAATTGCCCGCCTTCTTTGAGACAACAAAAGCAACCCCCTTTGTGTAGAAAGAGCATGTTAACTTTTTAAATGTAGGGCAACCAAAGGGGGGTGGGAGGGAGACTGGTTGGAGCCACCTAATTGGGAGCATATTATTTTTAGTCTCACAAAAGGACCAGTGGCAAGAAAACAATTAGGATCTTTTGTCAAGTTAATTAAATTTTACTAAGTGTAGTAATCTCAGTGGGTTTAGTTCACCAGAGGAAATGCTAATTAAAACTCCGACTCTTTGCCGTCTAATAAGGCGCTCTGACTTGGGTAGCTGATGAAAGTTTTGCATACTGATATTAAAACAGTAATTTAGACTTGAGCCAGGCTGAAGACTGCTAGGTTCCCAGAGGCTCACTTGAAAACATCAGGATGGATGCTGAAAGAACATATGCAACTGCCATGTAGCTGGTCCTTCTAGTGTAGAATTGTCTACTCTGACTGGCAGTAGCTCTCCAAGGGCTCAGGCAAAGAATGGTCTTTCAAAGCACCTGCTACTTAGGATCCTTTAAGTGAAGATCAAGGGACTGAACCCAGGACCAGGGATGGAAAGGGAGGCAAAAATGGCCCTAGAAAGGGCCACCTTGGCCCCACCCCTCCAACAGAGAAAGGAAAGGAAGCAGCAGACTTGCCACAGCTTCCGATGGGCTTGTGCCCTCCAATGTGAAGGATGGGGGCCACCAGCTCACAGCAGCTCCCACCCACCTGCTTTGTGTGGGTCAGGGGATGCTAGCTCCCACAAAATGGTAGTTCACACTGGGCCACTGTGGGGTTGTGATGGCTCCCCCAGACCGTTCATCCACCAGGACTTTCCCCAGTTGCCTTCATTGCCAATCTGCCCCTGATAAGGATCTTTAACATGCAGCATTCTATCACTGAGCCATGTCTCTGCCCCATATGAATTGAAACAAACTTCTTAACTCTTTTCACACTTCTGTCTTTGATCTTGTATATTTTCAAACATTCACCAGACGATTACATTGCATGTGAACACTGGAAACTGATTATACTGCTTCAGAGTACCGATTCACTGAGACCAGAACTAAGTAGCTAACATTAACTTTCTAAGGTTTTAAGGAGAATCCTTTCCAGCCTTGTTACAAGGGATGATTCTGAATTCCTCATTTGTATTTCAGTACTAATGTACCCATAGCAATGTTGCTTCTGCCTTACATTGAAGCAATTTTATTTTCTGTTTCCTAAACCTTTCCCATAAAATGCACACATGTTCCACCATTAAACTTGAGTTGATAAATCAGCACTAGGCATTATATATCAACTGCATACATTGTATACAAAAATATTTCATATAAAAATGTATAGCATTTATACACAAGACAAACAAATGTACTAACCAGATACTGAGAAGCAGAGAATTGAAACAATGGATAAAAATATCAACAAACCTAAAACATAAATTTTGGTTCATTATTTAAAGCCACCTTTCTGGTCATTCTAGGGTACCCAAAGAAGTGAACAGTTAAAAAATAAAAATACAACAAGATTAAAAACACATATGAATATATGAAAATAATGTAAAATAACTAAAAACACATAAACACACAGAGAAGAGGAAGGGGCAATGAGGGAGAATCAGTGAGGAAACACCAACCAAAACAAAAGTCTTCATTTGCTGGTGGAAGACAATGATAGAATGTCACCTCCTGGCGGTTCCCAGCCCCAGGGACGTCTGACTTGCCTCAATGAGGGCCAGAGCTTTTTTAGCCCTGGTCCCTACCTAGTGGAATGAGCTCCCATTAGAAATCAGGGCTCTGCTGGACCTATCACAGTTCTGCAGGGCCTGCAAGACAGAGCTCTTCCGCCAAGCTTTCAGCTGAGGCAGTGGGCACCGACCTGCTATTGGCCTCTCCTTCAGTAACCTCAGATCCAAATGGCCACCTAGGAACCAACCGCATCTTGCTGAGATTTGTTGCAGCACCAGTCTTTTATTGGTTACTGTTTTAAGAGAGGTTTTTAGATATATTTTAACTGTTGATTTGTTGTATTGTGAATTTTATGATGGATCCCGCCCTAAGTCCGCTTGCGGGGAGGGCAGGATACAAACTGAATCAAATAAATAAATAAATAGAAGGGGACAAACAAATCTCCCACAGGAGGGAAGTCCCTAATTTGGTGCCATGATCAAGAAGGCCTTAAGATTACCACCTATCCACCAAGCATGACCATAGTGGTTGGGATGGTCCATATGGGAACAGACAGCCCTAAAGGTATGCTCAATCCAAGCCATATGAGGCTTTGAAATTAAAACCAAATGAAATAATAGAGATTGATAAAATTATGCACGAGATGGAAAAGTGGACAGGTGGAGATTTTTCTCCTTCTCCTATAATACTAGGATTTCAGGGCACCCAACCGAACTGGTGGGCAATAGGTTCAGGACAGGCAAAAGGAAATATTTATTCTACACAAATAAACAGAATTGTAGAATTCATTGCCAGTGGAGATACTGATGGCCGTGAGCATAGATGGCTTTAAAAGGGGTTAGATTCAAGGGGGAGCAGTTTATCAGTGGTACTAGCTACGGTGATTAAAATCATCATCATATTCAAAGGGAGTAATACTCTGAAACCCGGGAGTAATACTCTGAAGCTCCAGGGCAACTGACTGACTGCTGTGTAGAACAGGATACTGGCCTAGCTGAACCATTGGTCTGACCCAGAGGGGCTGGTCTTATTGGAAAAATGCACTAAAAATATCAACATGTAATAACTTAAAAGAAAATTGTTATAAGATGATGTATAGATGGTATATGACACCAAAAAAGATTGCTAATATGAATACTAATATGTCAAACAAATGTTGGAAGTGCAAAAAGGTTGAGGGCTCGTTTTATCATATGTGGTGGACTTGTGAAAAAGCAAAAAAAAAATTGGGGAGAGATTCATGCAGAAATGGAAAAAATTGTGAAATGTAAATTTAAGAAAGAACCAGAAATATTACTTTTGGGACTAAAAATGGAAGAGGTCAAGGTGGCAAAAAGGACACTGATGTGGTATATGATTACAACTGCCAGAATGACATATGCTCAAAGTTGGAAGCAAGATAAAGTCCTGGAGATTGGAGATTGGATTAAAAAATTACTTTTAATGGTTGAAATGGACAAGATGACAAGAAAACAATATGGAAGCAGAAGACTTTTTAGCAGATTAGAAAGATTTAAAAGACTATTTAGAGAAGAATTGGGATGTAAGAGACAACTTATTTTGCTTTAATAATTATTGAGTGTTAAAGTTTAACAATATGGAATAAGAAATAGAGAAATTTATATATGAAGAGATTAGTTACCTATTGAACTTATAATGATAAAGCGAAGGAAGAAGGAATTTAAGAATTTTGCAGGAGGTTGTAGCACTGTGGGAAGCCATGCCGGGGGGGGGGAAGGGGGGAGGGTAGGATAAAAATGTATTATAAATGTTGATTTTGAGTGATGATATCCTAAATAAAAATTGTTGTTTTTTTTTAAAAAAAACAACAACAGAAGGACTGGTCTTATGATATGGGAGACATTTTTTCATCCCTGATATCAGAGATTGGTTGGGGATGCTGGAAGGGCTGTGCTCCGGGGGGGGGATCATTATAATTTTGGATCTGGGATTTGGAGAAGACACCTTTACTGGTTAGGGATTCAAATCTGCGGCTACGATCATATGTACAATTAGACCTGCCATAGGCACGAATGCTGGACGGATGTAAAGGGCACGATCAGACAACATCTGGGAAGCACCCCGCAGCCGTCGGCAACCCGTTCTGCTCTGTCGCAGAAGTGGAGTTAAAAGCCACTGGGGGAAATCCAGTAGTAAATTGGGTTGCTGATCACTCCAGTGCACTCTCATGCCGTCGGGATGGTCTGATGAGGCCATCCTGACTCCATGCTGCCTTCTCGGTATGGGCATCATCACAAACTCCATAGAGAGCCCTCAGTGCGGAGATGCGATCCATCAATTCCTTGTTTAACCTCATCAGAAACAAACAGCAAAAAACAAACGAAAAAAAAAACCACGACTCACCCGCGGTTGCATCTGATCATGCAGTGGCGGGCTGCGCCAACAGCTTCCAAGGACTGTGTGATCGCACAACTGCGGGTCAAATTCCTACGGAGGAAATAGCCTTGCTTCCCCCCACACTCTTTATCTCACATGTGTGACCGCAACCTGTGTTTTCCCCAGGTTCCAGAACTTGGGACCATTATTTTCAATGGGGGAATCAATTTGAGGGTCTGGTGCAGCCCTTTTATGTTTTGCACAGGACATGTCTCTTCCTCTAATCATCCTAAGTTTCATGCAGAATGGACAGAGCGGTCCAGTTTTACAACCTCCCCAAACAGGTTTCCTGTGGTGCACTTCTCTCCACTGTTTCATATGGGGGGGGATGGGAGAGCACCAGCCACAAAATTAATCAATTAATCAATCGATTGATTGATTGATTACATCCTGGCTGCATCTGCTTTCTCTGCATAGTCTTACAGTGGCATATACATTTCTGATGAAAACTCTGCATCTGCCATCATTTCTTACTGTGGTCCATTGCCTCCTTTTGTAAAGTGATGAAGGATTCCTTTGCCAAGAACTGCGCCCCCACTCATTCACCGCAATTTTGAAAACAGTTTGAATTTTCTTTTGAAAATAGAGCATGTGCGTGTGAGGTGACTTGCGATGAGACATTTGCTACGAATTGCTATGAATGGCTATGAGACACGTCTTCATGCTGGGTATCCACTGTATGGGTACCTTAATTACTACTACTATTTAAGGAGTTCCTGGTGGGCTCAGAGCAGCAGCTGGGCACCTTAAACATTATTTCTCTGGGGCTCATCTCCAGATTGGGTGCGAGCTTTCCTGATCCCTTGCAAGAATCTATTTGAAAGGGGGAAATGCCATTGCCCCCGAAATCAAGAAAATCAAAGAAAAACAAGATGCCACCTGCTGCTGAAAAAAACAACATGGATTTGCGGGGGGGAGGGGGGTCATAACGCCTAAGAATCCAGATTTGTGTTTATCAGAATAGTGGGTTTTGTATATATTCTCAGGTTAGTAATTTTGGGAACTTTTGCATGCAAGGCAGGTACTCTTGCATTGAGCTACGCCATCTGCCTCTTTTTCTAGGTGGATTTATGCAGGTCATCTCACAAGCACTAAAAGCAAATGGGGGGGCTGTTTTCTTCTCATAAGAGAAACAACGTCATGGCAGGGGTAGCATTGTAACATTGATCCAGTGGTTAGAGAGAAGAGTGAAGTAATTGAAATAACAGCATAATGGGGATTTCTTTTTTTTAATTGGAGGGGTTTTTTTGTTTTTGTTTTTTAAAAACCTTTTTCTCCAAAGCCACCTTTTCTTGATTACTTTCTCTAAAGGCCTGCTGAGTTTTTTAAAAAATGTTGCAATAAAAGCCTTTGACTGCACCATGCGCAGCTTGAAAGATAGTCCATATTTTATTGTGCATGTCATTTGGTTGCTATTAGTACAATATGATCTAAGATTTGACAACTGGCAATTTCCGGAGAGTGGATCTAAGCACGGAGTAAATCAATGTGGATGAACTTCATTTTAGTCTAAATTAAAACTGGGAGGCTACTATTTGCCTCATCCAGCACACACCTCCCCATTATTCTGTGCCATCATTCCATGAGTCACTTTTTTTCTGAATCAACACAACTTCCTAAATTTACTTTGAGGAAGTTACTGACTGCCAGCACTCTTCGCTGCTTTAATATGGCTGCTAGGTGGTACGTAAGTGGTAGGCAGATTTTCAAGAATCTCTGTGTGCAATTCTGTGTGCTGTGTCAAGATATGCCTTTGCCAATCAATAAAACACATTCATATTTTTAAAAAAATTACAGAGGCATAGAGAATTTGTGTATGGATTTTATTTGTAATAGGTACACAAATGCTACTTAGGACGAGTTCAAATGCTACAGCTGCTCAAACAGCATATATGAAATGGTGGTGCCATGCAGAAACCATGTATCTATCTAATTCTGAAAGCAGCCTCAAAGTGCAGATCAAAACACCCATATCATGGGGACAGGGACAGACAAGGGAGATATTTCTACAAACCTGGAAAAGCCCCCAGTGTCTGGAGAAACATCTTCTTCTTGAAAAAAGAGAGGATAAGAGACTTCCGGTT
Organism: Gekko japonicus; assembly: GCF_001447785.1. Taxonomy (NCBI): domain Eukaryota; kingdom Metazoa; phylum Chordata; class Lepidosauria; order Squamata; family Gekkonidae; genus Gekko; species Gekko japonicus. The sequence continues at coordinate 172,469 of NW_015163137.1, forward strand.
TAAGCGTTTCACCCCTCAGACACGTCCCGCTTCACTCCGATGGAGACTCGCTGAGACCTGGCTGATGGGAGAGGTCCGAGTTCATCCTGGACCTCCCCGGGGTCTCTGTAGGAGACCCCCAGCCTGGGGAGCTGAGGAGAGCCTCTTCCAAGGCGATGGCCAAGGAATTGAGGCTCACCTTATCCCCGAAAGGTCCCATCGCCATGGAGCCAGTATGGCGCCCAGAGACGACTACCAGAGCAAGCAGCCATGATCAAAACTTTAAAATGCTTCCAAAGATCTCCAGGGCTCCAAACTGAGTTAAGCAATGTTCAGATGAAAAAGCAAATCGGACCTTGGTAGTAACTGGAAGTGCCTAAGTTTGAAGCGTGGGGGGAGAAGGATCCAAGCAGCCCCCCTTTTGAATAAAAATTTAAAGTGGTTTTAAATCGGCAATAAAAAAGACTTTGAGCTAAAATAAGCGCATAAGAACTTAAGTGAATGCAAAAACTGCTAATATATACAAAGCGGATTTAAATCGTGCAACTTTTGCCTTGTTTTGGAAAACTTACTTCTTGTTGATATTACGGCTGGAAGAGGAAGGCGGGCGCTGGAGAAAAAAACGGTGAGCGGAAATAACATACCAACGACTCCCTCCCAGAACCAGGAAGTAACTACAGAGTTTTCTTCACTGTTAGCAAATGCACTGCGCCCTCTAATCGACCAGATGACTAACCTCAACACCAAACTGGACAATGTTAAAAAAAAACCAATTTAATCAAATGGATAAAAGAACCTCAGCAACTGAGAAAATGTTGAAAAAATAGAAAAACAGACTGAGAGCATTAATAACAGAGTAGATGAAGCAGAGAAGGAAAGATCCTCCAACAAAACGCAACTAATACAGCTCCAGCTGGAAAGATCCATGTATGTTCTACGTTTCCACGGGTTCCTCGAAGAGAAGAACGAGGACTTAAAAGAACTTTCGGTGGATGCCTTGGCCCCATTAATGGATTACAAACAAGAAGACTTATTGAAAGAGATGGATGTGGCTTATAGGACTTATCCGGATTTTATAAAGGAAAATAAACTCCCAGGGGAAACTTATTTAAAATTCACGAAACCATCTACCAGAGAACTGGCATTAAAATCAACAATGGGAAAATCCTTAAAAATCAAGAATGAAGAGGTAAAGGTTTTGAAGGACATCCTCTTAGAATTCAGAAAACAGAGGAAACTCTACAGGATGCTCACTCTCACTCTGCAAAAAAAGGGAAAACCATACAGATGGCTATTCCTGGAATGTCTGAGCTTCAATTACCAGGATAAAAAAATATATAATTGATTCTGTTCTGAAAGCAGAAAAAAATATGGATCGAATGTTCAACTCAAAATATAAGAAGAAGAAAAAGAACTTAAAACCAGATCGGGAGGAAGAAGAAGAAGAATCCTACTCACAGGATTCAGAAAGCACTAGTTCCACCTCATCAGAATCATCAGAATCGGAGAAGCCACCCCCAAACTCCAAAAAATGAAGAAACGGAAGAAGAAAAGACTCTAGAATTAAGACAACAGTTTTAAAGGCAGTATTTGTGCTAAGCTATTAAATGCCTATTCTTAAAGTAACCAACTTTTATATAAATTTGTAATACTAGGTTAATAAGCTTTACTTCAAGTTAACTAGATCGTGACATGTATTAGTCTTGTCCTTTTCAACAAATCCAGTAGATGAAGTATTTTAGAATGGTAGCTTCCTTCCCCTATCGAGTAGCTGTATGTATTAGTTTTTCCTTTCCCCATCTCCCATAGTTTTAGTGTTAGAGTATTAGTATACCCCCCCAACCCATAGTTTTTGCTGTAGGTTTTAGAAAATGTAAATAAAAAATCCCCTACGGTGGGCTAAAAAAGAAAAAAAAAAGAAAAAAGAGGGGATACAAGAAAAAAAGTTTTAAAATGCCAAGGTCTCATATCTCTGAAGGTTACAGGTACATCACATGATCAAACCAATCCACAAGGTAAGCAGTTAGTAAACACTATGATACCTGAATGTAGATGCTGCCATGCAATACCATAAGATCAGTTAAATGTCCATTAAGTCCAATGTCCTGTTTCCCACAATGACCAACTAGATGCTACCTAAAAGCCCACAGCAAGTCACTCCTTCCGGAGTTCAAAGATTGTGCACACATTTCCTCTCCCTCTTGCAAACCGCACTGATATTATGTATATTCTGTTGGCAGAGTTTAAACATGCAGAAGAACTAGGGTCCCCAGACCCCAGTCTGGGCAGGGGATCCCCTGATTTCTGGGGCTTCTGCCCACTGCCAGTGAGCTGGCTGGTGGGGGAAGCCCCATCCCAAACAGCAACATCACACGGCGAGTACACAATGTGATTATGTCACACGAAGTGACACCATCACATCGGCAACATTGCGCAGTGATGCTCTGCTTTTTGGGCAAAACTCTATGATTTGAGCCCAATTTTAACCAGAGAGTCTGCCCAAAAGTCAGATCATCACCCCATCAGATCATCACTTCAATGTGATGTCATTGCAACGGGGACATCGTCACCCACTGCCGGACCACCCTCAAATCCACCTGCCAGTGCAATGATTGCATCTGGTAACCCTAAGAGCAATGGAGCAGTAAATGTTTAAAGAGGAAAAAAACCCTCAGTCTATTAAAGAAGAAATAAACTCTGATAGAACGGGGGGGGGGCCTTAACTAACTGATAAACTGCTGTAAGAGACAGGAAGGAAGGGGAAGGGCAGAGTTGGAGCAGGAATTCTCCAAAGAGCCAATTAGGAAACAGGAAGGATGTAATTTGAAATTGTGGGAAGCCCCTAATCTAGCTATGCTAACTAGCAGTCCTTCTGCTGTCCCCTATAGACTGTTCTTTTGATCTTCCTCAAGTAGGTGCCCTACAGACCTTGTATATGCCAACATATTTCTACGTTCAGTACATATTGCTGTTATTACTACTAAACCTAATAGCCAAACCTCAAAAGCTAGGGGTCATTTATTTATTCAGAAAATATGCACAATGATTCTCAAGATCTACTTGAGGCAGCTCACAGTTGTAAGAACAGAACAAAGCCAATAAGAAGTAAGCCAATAAGAAATAAGCCAATACGATGTTAACGAAATCCCAGAGCATCATCTGGATGTCACCTGTGTGGTGATGATGTCACTTCCTGTGCACACTGGAAGTGATGTTGCCATGTCACCGGTGATGTCGCCTGGACCTTCCTTTCTCTCCTGGTAAATCCCCTGGCCAGCCAGCTGATCAGTAGCAAGGGATCCCCGCCTCCACCAGGGGAGCTGGCGACTCTAATTAGAATGCTAGAGATTTTGTTAATATTTGAGTACATGTACTCAAGTGGCTCAAGTGGTTAAGACGCTGAACTGCAGGCTGTGGAAGGTCAGTAGTTCAGTGGTTCGAGACCCGGGTGCCGCATGATGGGGTGAGCTCCCATCTCTAGTTCCAGCTCCTGCCAACCTAGCAGTTCGAAAGCAAGAAATTGCAAGTAGATAAATAGGTACCACTTCAGTGGGAAGGTAACAGCGTTCCGTGCGCCTTGGTGGTTAGTCATGCTGGCCACATGACCACGGAAACGTCTTCAGACAGCGCTGGCTCTTCGGCTTTGAAATGGAGATGAGCACCGCAACCCTAGAGTTGGATTCGACTGGCTTTCGAGCAAGGGAACCTTTACCTTTACCTTTTTACTAAAGCTAACCCCTTCCTTCATATGCAACACATGGAGCTGCCTTCTACACTATTGATCCATTTAGCTCTGTGGTCTGTAGTCCCAACTGATGGCAGGCCTCCAGGGCTTTGGGCACAGAAAGGTGTTTCCCCAGCTCCTGTTGGCTGGCATCCTTTAACAGTATAAGCTGAGAGAGAGATTGTTACTGTATAAAACACTTGCTGTGCAGTCTGAGCTATGCACTTCTCAGTTTCTACTGTGGAGTTACTGCCTTTCCCCAACAATAGATGCATCTGCCTTACACTGAGTCAAACCACTGGGGAATTGACTTGGGTGTTCTACTTTGGATAGCAGCAGAGCTCCAGGGTCGCAGACAGAACAAAGTCTTTCCCAGCAGTGCCAGAGAACTCTTCCCCGGGAGATGCCTGGGATTGAACTGTGGACCTTACGCACACAGAGGTGGTCTACTCCTGAGCCACAGGCCCACATTCTAACATTCCAAACTACATATCTGTAGTCCATAAACAGAATGCTTCCATTTCGTTTTGTTGAGTTAATGCTGAATGAGGCTATGCAACCATACCCCAGGGATCTTTTCAGCAGTCTGCTCCCTTTATCCTGGCCTTCAGACTAATTAGTCTCCCCAAAGAGTGAAGGACAGAGCAGTTTTTGCAACACTGTATCATCCTTTGTCTGTTCCCAGGTGACTAAGCAAACTGAGAAGTCACATGGAATCTCCGTTCTCTCCCCCTCCCCAGAGATAATGAACTCTTTTATTGCCTCATTTTCCTCCCTGCTATTCAAAGCACATCTCTGTTAAATGTGTGTGAGATTCCTGCACTATAGGGCTCTTTGGACGGTGATTATGGCAACTTCCCTTGATGATGAATTCAAAGGACGCTAATTGCAGTAATGGCTGGGGGGAAATATGAGTGAATCTATTTGAGTCAGCCAACACAGACCAAAAAAATAAAAATAAAGAAAGGGGACAGTACAGTGCAGAAATGCATGCTATTCTGTTACTTTGACAACCTAACTTGAAAATGATTGATGGTAATGTAGTGGTTGTCATAAGGAAACATATTCGAAAACCTTAATGAGGTAGGTGCTGGTTACAGCCAAAGGCTGCACGCCACAGTCTATTTATGACACAGCACTTCCACTGAAGAGCAAGGTTACTCTGGATTAAAGGGCTTTTTGGACTGCAGCCAACATCCTGGCAGATCCATCTGGTCCTGGGCACTGGCAAGAATACAGGAGAGTTCAGGCTTGGTTTTCCCCTCAATTATAGGCCAATATTCAAAATCAAATCAACCCGAGCTTGTTCCTCGCCAATCAGAGGATGTGGCTTTGCTGCTCAAGGCCACTGATGAGCCAGTGTTTCATCTTTTCATTTTGATTACACTTGTTTGCATTTTTGGCAATGGTGCCGGTTCTCCACTTTTCACTGTTGGCCTTGTAGATTTGTTTGCATTGCCCTATGTGCCCTGCGTAGCATTCAGACATGATTAAGGTGGTACTTAGACGTTCTGTGTACATCTTTCTGTATTCTGTGTCTGATGGATATGCTGATTTATTGACACACCATACTGAAAAATGGATACATTTCAGAGGGGAAATTCATGATGAAGAAATACAGGGGTCATTTCGTAGAAAAAGAGCTAGGGGGACTCATTAGCATAACTCATTAGCATATGCCACATCCCCTGACATCACCGGAAGTGTGTCCTCCCCACAGCCGGTGGCGACCTCCAGCGAGCACCAGCAGGGAGCTCCAGGCCCCGCCCTCCCGCACCTCACCCAGGGGGATGGCGTCCCCCCGCGTCCCCCCCCAAATGACCCCTGAGAACATAAGAACATAAGAGATGCCAATGTTGGATCAGGCCAAAGGCCCATCCAGTCCAACACTCTGTATCACACAGTGGTCAGAAATACCAGTGCCATCAGAAGGTCCACCAGTGGGGCCAGGACATTAGAAGCCATCCCACTGTTGACCCCCCCAAGCACCAAGATGACAGAGCATCACTTGCCCCAGAGTCCCTATCTATACCTTGTGGCTAATAGCCACTGATGGACCTCTGCTCCATATGCTTATCTAATTCCCTTTTGAAGCCGTCCATGCTTGTAGCCACCACCACTTCCTGTGGCAGTGAATTCCAAGTGTTAATCACTCTTTGGGTGAAGAAGTACTTCCTCTTATCCATTAATCTTATAAACCTCAATCATGTCACCCCTCAGTCGTCGTTTCTCCAAGCTAAAGAGCCCTAAGCGCTTTAACCTTTCCTCATAGGGAAAGTGTTCCAACCCTTTTATCATTCGAGTTGCCCTTTTCTGCACTTTTTCTAAAGCTATAATATCCTTTTTAAGGTGTGGTGACCACAATTGCACACAGTATTCCAGATGAGGTCGCACCATTGATTTATATAGGGGCATTATGATATTGGCTGATCTGTTTACAATACCCTTCCTAATAATCCCCAGCATAGCATTGGCCTTCTTTATTGCAGTCACACATTGTCTCGACATTTTCAGTGAGTTATCTACTACAATCTCTCTCTTGATCAGTCTCTGCCAGTTCAGACCCCATCAACGTGTATTTATATTTAGGATTTTTGGCTCCAATGTACATCACCTTGCACTTGGCCACATTGAACCCCATTTGCCATGTTGACGCCCACTCGCCCATCTTTGACAGATCCCTTTGGAGTGCCTCACAATCCTCACTGGTTTTCACCACCCTCCTCTTCCTCCTCACAACAACAACAGCAACAACTTGGGCTCAATTCACTCCAGGGAGAAATAAAATTGAAACGGATCCAGAGGGGTTAGCCATGTTAGTCTGTTGCTGCAAAATAGCAGAAAGCCCAGTAGCCCCTTTAAGACTAAGAAACTTTGCAATTGAAACTGGCATTTTGGGTTCTAAATAGCAGAGGTAAGAAATGCAAAACAATTCTGAATTGAGGGGGGGTTGAAAAGCAGAAAAGGGATGGGGCTGTCAGAGTGAGTGACTCCCCATGCCTGGACATTGGGGGGCACCACATCACTCTAAATGCAATCTCCTTGCATGGGATGCCTCTCTTGGTCTTAATCTGGGAGCTGCCCTCTGACCCCGCCTCTCTCTCCGGCTCTTTGTTCTATACCATTCTCCATGTAGCTCTTCACTGAATCATACCTCTCTACAGGGGTAACCTTTCTCAATCTGCTAAGGAAATTATTTGGGGAGAGGGTATTAATAAAATAACTTTAATTCCCTATTAACAAAATGAAAAGCCTCATTCTTATTGCTGACTTATTGCTATTGGACAGACACTTTGAGAATAATTTAAAAAAAACACCAGTGTCACATGGAGTTCAGATTGTAGAGCAATACACCTTCAAAAATGTAGAACTGAAATAGTTGCATTCTTCTGTAGGTTCATCCCTACACTATAACTCTGGTTGCAAAAACAGTAGATAGATAGATAGATAGATAGATAGATAGATAGATAGATAGATAGATAGATAGATAGATAGATAGATAGATAGATAGATAGACAGATAGACAGACAGACAGACAGACAGACAGACAGACAGACACTCCACAATCCCCCCACCTTTCCATATACAACAGAAGGTTCTTTTCTGCCATTTTTATACTTTTTCTTTTATTTCACTTCGTTTTACAAAATTTATATCCCACCTTATATCCCACAAAGGCTACCAAGACAGCTGACAGAAAATGTACATAATAAAATCACACACACATCATCAAAACAATTAAAACAGGGCTAAAATACATACAAAGACTTGGAAACAACAATTAAAACACTGGTCAGGAAGGAGGAATCACTTGAGAAATGCCAGACAAAACCAAAAAGTCTTCACCCACTGGCAGAAGATGGCAAAAGAAGGGAACAGATGAATCTCACTGGGGAGAGAATTTCAGAATTTTGGTACTACTGTGCGACAGTATGCCCTACACTGGATTCAGATGTAAGTTTGAAAAGAAATAGTAAGCCAAGGTCCACAGTTTCTGTCTTTTTAAATGTAAGAATGCTTAATCTTACATTGGAACAGGTTGTGTTTGTTCCAAAGTCCAAACAGCATTCACCCTTGATGGATGGACGTGGGTGGCTGTGGAAAGGAAGTGAGGTCACTCAAATGTAAGGGAAGAAAAGGCACCCGAGTGGAAGAGAAGGCACTGTATACATGTAAGAAGAGTCTCTTTCAAATCATCTCCAAAATACTTCCAAGATGCAAAAGAGAGGCAAATTTGGGGCATGGACAGGTGTGGGATGGAGATAGAAAACAGGGAACATCTGGACACCTGGAGTTTGTGTATCCATTCAGGCAATTTGGGGAAGAAATTAGACTGCTGATTTTGAGAACAAGGAAGACTATTTTCTCCTCTTTTGAACTGGCTGTGAATTGCAGAGTTTATTTTCCCATAAACTTCTTGGTGCCTTCAACCTTCTTTTAAAGGTCACACAATTAGCATTTGCTTTACAGCAGTGGAAAAGCTCCAAGCAGGGACCATCCAGAAATCCTGCTGTTTAATGGCTGTATAGAAACAGTCCTCAAATCATGGGAAGGCTGGTCCTTTGGGGGAGGAGACTGAACATACTGTATTTCTAAGATGGAGAAATGATGGAAGTCTGTTGTTTGATTGTGGTGATTATGGAGTCCCAGAGATCTGTTATACCAATATATATTAATGTTATACATTAAAGAGATACACATGGAAATTTTTGGTTTTCCTGGCAACCCATAGCTGGGACCTGATTCCAAAGAACTAGACATATTTATAGGGTTGCCAGGCCTCCTGCTATGGTGGAATCTTCACCATTATCCACTAGTCCTCTGAGTGGTGGCAGGAGAAAAATAATTTTTTTAAGATGCCACTGGCCTCTGTTTTGATGTGTCACTTCTGATTTTACCATAGAGTTTCTGACAATTCCTAGCACAACCCATTGTCACTTCTGGGTTGTACCCAAACGTGATATAGAAATATTGGCAATAACACATGCCCCCATGTTCCTGCCACCCAACCCTCCCTCTGGTTGCCATGCTCAGTCTTGTGTATTTAACATCCACCTCCCCAAGCAAACAGATACAAAACACTCCTTGGGCAAATTTGTAAAGAGCCCAAATAACTCCTGCTCAGCCCTGAAGTGACCAAATTGCCTCAGAGGAGACAAGGAACTACTGCAGGAAAGGCCTGCAATAGTTAAGTGGAATAGGTTTAAATAAGCAGCCCCCCTCATGACCAGGCCCCCAAGGATGTGGGGCAAAAGCCGGTGTTCCATTTTACAAGGGGTGGAGGCAAAAATGGTGTTCACACTGACTGAGGGCAGGACTGGGTTTACTTCTGGCATAAGAACATAAGAGAAGCCAACGTTGGATCAGGCCAATGGCCCATCCAGTCCAACACTCCATCACACAGTGGCCATACCAGGTGCCATCAGGAGGTCCACCAGTGGGGCCAGGACAGCCCTCCCATTGTTGCCCCCCCCAGCACCAAGAATACAGAGCATTTCTTGCCCCAGACAGAGAGTTCCTATCTATACCTTGTTACTAATAGCCACTGATGGAGCTCATATTATTAACACAGAACAAAACAAAATGTCCTTGTCGTAGACATTAACACACCAGACCTAAAAAGCTCTACTCTGATTCCTACTCAGGTCTACATGGAGCTTGCTCCCAGGGAAAGATTACATTTTTAATGACTGGCTTTCTCTCTCCTTTCTCTCCCCAGTGGCTATTTTTGAAAGAAGGTTTTCAAATCCCTCCCCTTTCTCTGGAGCACCAATGTGCCAACAGGCGGGGGGGGGGAAACGCATTACAAATCACAAAATATGAAACTGCATGTACATAAAGACACAACCAGAGTCAGCAGACTGTTTTATATAGCCCAGCTGATGATAATTCATTGAACGGCAGCCTCAGCCTTTCTGGAATAAAAGAGTTGGGTTTTTTTACAAACCTTCCTATAAGCAGGGAATGCACCCTCTGAACCACTTCTGGTTAATGATTCCATAAAATCGTTCCAAACACCAAGTCTATGCTTGATCTAAGCAAAGAGGAGCCCCATGGCACCACGAGGAGAAATTGGCCCGTTTCTTCTTGTGGTGCCACGGGGCTCCTCTTTGCTTAGATCAAGCATGGAATTGTTGTTCGGAATGATTTCATGGAATATTTAACCAGAAGTGGTTCAGAGAGTGCATTCCCTGCTTACAGGAAGGTTTGTAAGAGCCAACTTATAATGAATCCACAGGGCCTTCAAGGCAAGAGATGAACAGAGGTGGTTTGCCATTGCCTACCTCTGTGTAGCAACCCCATACTTCCTTGGTGGTCTCCCATCCCATCCATTTACAGCCGCCCTGAGCCGGCTTGCGGGGAGGGCGGGGTATAAATGTAATGAAATAAATAAATGAATAAATAAATAGTCAGGGCCAACCATGCTTAGCTTGTGAGATCTGATGAGATTGGGCTAGCCTGGGCCATTCAGGTCGGGGCTGTGTTCATACAGCAGTCTAAGAATAGTTGTACAGCATGTGTGGGCTCTGCTCTTGAAAATCCAAGCTCTATATCACATTCTTATCCCCATTTTTTTCTCCAAGCAGTTCAGGGTGGTGAACATGATTCCCCCCTCCTCCATTTTATGCCTGCAACATTTACCCTTGAATGGCTTGAACTGCCCTTTTTTCCCCCCTTAAATCAAGCATCCCAAAGATTTGTCCACAATTCAAACTGAGCAGTATTTGAAGTGTAATGAGGAAGACAGGCCTATGACAACAGCCATATGGAACCTCCGTGTTCAGAGGCAGCAGAGGTAGAGCCCCGCCCCCTGCTTCCGGCCGCCCTGCTTCCAGCCCTCATTCAGCCAGGAGGAGGCAGGAGAAGAGGGAGGGTAAGTTGCTTCCTCCCCGCCTCTCCCCACCCCTGCCTGCCTGGGGCCAGGGAGGGCCTTGGCGGGGCTTCCTCGCACTCCCGCTGGCCTTGCAGGTCCACTGCCAAGCCCCTGATGTCAGGGGGTGTGGCATATGCTAATGAGTTATGCTAATGAGTTCCCCTAGCTCTTTTTCTACGAAATGACCCCTGAGAGGCAGCATACCACTTACCACCAGATGCTGGTTGTTGTTGTTCAGTTGCACAGTCAAGTCCGACTAACGAACCACAGAAGAGAGCTGTTGCCTTCATCCCCCTTATTCGTAGGGTTCACAGTTAAGGGGTAAACATGAGAGAGGCTTACAGAGTTATGTATGAAGGGACTAAAACAATGATAGGACTTTTTCTGCTTTTCCATAGAACTGAGGGCTCCAACTGAAATTGATGGGCAGTTGATTCAGGACAGAAGTAGTTCTCAAAAACAGTGCTAAATTAATCAATGAAATTTCCTGCCATAAATTACTATGATGGCCACTGGCTTAGATGCCTTTCAAAGACAAAGAGACACATTTGTGGAAGACAAGTTGATTGATGGTTTCTAGCCAGCTTGACTAAACCAATCCATAGTCTTCAGAGGCAATAATGGGAGGCGGCTCTGACCTTTCTGCTGGTTTCCTGGCCATATCTACTGGACCACTATCAGAAACAGGAAGCTAGACTTGATGGTCCCTCAAACCAATCCAGCAAGTTTTTTTTTCTTCAGTTATAGAAACAAGTCTCAATTTCAGGTGAGGCACTGGCTAAATCGACATAGCTGTTTAAAACCATTTTTTCCCCTCCAATAATATGCTGTATTCTTTAACATCCCAAATCAAGATAAAAAACCCACACTGAAGTCAAGAGCCCATTTTCTCATAAAAGGCATGGAGAACTGTAGCAAGCTTCTCACAGAACCACCAATGACTGATGTGATTAATACATTTAAACATTTTGAAGGATACTGAGACAACTCATGCTTTCAATTATAATCAGATGGTAATTACTCACTTCTTTTGTATTTTATTATTTTCTAAGTACTTTAATTTGCTTTGGGATACATTTCGTGTGTCACTGTAATTCTACACATTTTGCAGGTTTGGAGGAGGGAAAAAACCCACATTCATAAATCAGGATAAGCATATTCTTCAATTCACTTGAGTATAGCGATTAAATAACCCCAAGATCTGTCTCTTTCTCTAAGCGTATTTAATATTTGTAAAATCTAAAAATTTAACTGGAAGGTAGATACAGCAAGGTTTTCTTGACAATCTGTACTTGTTGCATTTTGTTTAAAACAATGTTTTTACATGCAGCTGTTGCCTGGACCCAACTCAAAAACAGTTAGTTAAACTTAAAAACTCAGATATTTGAAAACAGCCATTCTTTATCTACATAACATGCAAAATACAGCGGTGTACTTCTTATGTTTTTTATAGTGAAGAAATCAAAATGTTCACATCACTTTAGATGCTTGCATGAGTTAGGGAAACGGTCTCAACCCCCCACATAAGCTCACTGAGTTACCTTGGACCACATACTCTCTCCCTGTCTATCATGCTTCAAACAGTTGTTGTCAAAATAAAGCACCAGAGTGGAGTTCCTTAGATTAAGGCTAAGAATTAAGAATTAAGGCTTAGATTAAAGTGATAGATGTCAGAAAGGTCCCTCACTCCTTATGGCAAAAGGAAATTTGAACTGGTTCCTCCCACTGCCAGTCCAATTTAGAGTTACACCCTTCTAAGTCCATCGTATGGCTGGACTACACCTTTTGGCATCCCCGAGTCCACCATGGGGACTCACTGACATTTTGGAATGACACCGATGCAGGGTTGAGATAGGCTTCTGCCTCCACCTTGTGCCATTTTCCTGAGTATAGGATGGAACTTGAAGACCCTAGATCTTAACCACACTAGCTTTGCTCCCCAGGAAAAAAATCATTATGCAAACCAGTTGCAGTACAGACGGGCTGAAACAGAAGAATTCATCAATGGCCAAGGAAAAAACATGTGAAATTTGCATACTAGCTGCAACAAGGGAGCCAGTTCTCCATCCATGGCAGTCTGTGTGCCTGGGCAATTAGTACACTTCTAAGGTCATGACTGTTTCAATGCTTCACCTCCCAGCTAGAAGGCTACAGTAAATCTATTCAAGAATTTCTGATTGCTCTTGTAGAAGCATAGCCTCGTATTAGGATCAAGAATTTCATATACATCTGTATACCCAAAACTGCCTTCAGGGTTCTAAATTCTAAGGACAATGTCTACTGCAAATTCCCCTGCTCAAGCCCACTTAGGAGTGGGAGATGCCTTAAATTCACAGAGAACGTCTGTTCAGACAGCTGTGTGTTCATTTCTCCAGCTGAACCACAATTTCTTCATAGGGTGCAAGGATCACCATTGAACAATCCATGAGCATCCATGAGCTCAGATGACATTAAAAGGGGGATTAGACAGATTGATGGAGGGTAAATCCATAATTGGCTATTATCCATGGCAACGAAGGGGAACCTCCATAGCCAGAGGCATCAAAGAAGACTGAGTGACAAAAAAGTCTGATTCCAACCCAATCTATTTAAGGTTCAATCCAGACAGCTTTCCCCCCTGAAGCTCACACAATTGCCCGCCTTACCTACATGGGTTTTGTACATGCAGGTTCTACAATCCTCAACATAGCCTTTGTGGATGGTCAAAGGGGTCCTTTTGAATGGCAGAAAAAATAGTTGGATCCAACCCTTAATTGTAATGTTGTGTTCACAGTATACTCAATTGCCTATGGTTTCATGGATGGCAATTACCCTCAATGCCAGGATGGGAGATGGCATACAGGGAGGTTCACCTGAGGTATTTTGCAGCGAAATAACTGTTTAATTTATATTTGATCAAAGTGTCTATTTCTTCTTCTTCTTCTTCTTAATTTCCTTCTTCTCTGACATCTAAAACTACTTTTTGCAGAGGTTGCAGCTAAAAGCACTTCAAGGTCAGGGAATTTTTATTCCTAAGTGAGACACGAGTCCCTGCAGGTAAGTGGCAAACAGTTTAATGAGCAAAATACCTGCAGTGCCATTAAAAAATGGGGGAGAGGGAAGAAACCAAAGATCTCCCCTGAACTAGATTAATTGAAGCAATTACCTATTTCCAAGGATACACACTAAGGCCAGGGTCTGTTTTTAAGTATTCATAAACATATCTCATTGTAACTGGCAAAACTGGTGTTATGTTTAGAGCTTGCTGATGAGTCCCTATGCCTGCAATCCTAAAGAGTAATTACTTGGAAGCAATTGTCACTGCCCAAAGTGGGACGTGTCTCCAAGTAGATACCTTTAAAGTTAAACTGCCATCCTAAGAATGATTCAAAGCAATCTTTGAAGAAAGTTACCACTGAATTTTGTATGGCATGGCATTGATGGATTCGAAGGTGGCAAATAATTAAGAGACAGTGGGTTGGACCCAGCCAGTTTGTTTGCTCTGTCTTGCCCAGTTCGATTTCGATTTTATTAATTGCTTTCCCCACAAGTGGGCTCAAAGTGATTTACAGTTACACTTTTTAGACAGGGGACTAACAATGTTCATAGGGGATAGGAAAGACAACATATAATTTATTTTTAATTGCACACGCCATAACTGCACGGTGGAAACGTCTTCTGGCTTGGATCAGTCATGTCCCAAATGGCTGCGTCGACCGGCTTGATGACGTTGGGGCTTCAGGAACCGTATGTCGTATCGCCACACTGCCACTGCCTGGCCGGAGCATCCCACTGCAGGGATTTTAGTAGCCGAGTAGTTTCTTCCACCTTTCTGATCCTGGAGCAGGACGTCCCAACCGACAGCTAACACCTTCCCACAGGGGAGTTGGTGTGCCCACCCTCTCTAAGGAGTGGTTCCCATTTTATCTACTCGCCAAGGCTCCCCTCAAGGACCCTTCCTTCCTTTTTCACCAGTAGAAAAACTGGCAGGATCTAACCAATTTGTTTTGAATACTGAAGTGCTGAAACCAGTATGTGCAATTCGGCTCTCCTTTCATAAGTTCTTGGGCCTTCAGGTTGCTATTACCCTATCAGCCCAATTTTTTTTACCAATACTCCCTTTCCCCATAAACAGTAAGTGTAACACTTTTGTCCCTTTTGCCCTATCGACTCTGTGTGATCCCTAGTTCATTTAGCTGCCTCCTGCACCTCAGCTTTCTGTCTTTGTGACTCCTCTTTCAAAATAAGTGTGCATTCTGGAATCCCTAAACCAAAAATATACCCCAGCACTGCTGTTTGGGGTTGTTACTCTGATATTCTGGGAGGGTTATACAAATCTGGGATTCTTCAGCATTACACACGTACACGCAAACACAAAACCACAGCTCCCTGAAAAATTCATTTAATTGTTCATGTTTTAGTGCTTACCATTGAGCAGTAGAAGTGAAAAGTAGTGGAGTTCCAGGAATAGCATAGTGAAATCAGCTCACATTTATTGATTACATCAGAACAAAAAGAGATAACTTAACTGGTGCGAGGCTGGCTTATATTCGTGCACACACTTACCCCCAACCCCCCCCCCCCCAATTCCTGTGATAGGTTCTATATACATGGCCCAGGTAATGATAGGTACGAGGCCAGCTTATATTCGTATGTTCCCATTGGTCCTCGCTAGGATCCGCAGTGGCTATTGTTCTAGACCCGAAGGTATGTGAGTCCAGTAGACCGCGTGGCCAACAGTCGCAGCCATCTTAATACATAACACCACTCCCTCCTTAATTCCAAAGTACTAGCATACAACGTCCCGCAAGTACTCTGGGTGCCACCATTCTCTCATGGAGCGGCATGCCTCCGACAGGGTGCAGTTCGGTGTGGTTGGCCCAGGGTGTGGTAGCTCAGAGGTGGCGGTCAGTGAGGTCCTGGGTGCTGGGGCCAGACCGGTGCTGGGCCCTGGGACAGAACTTGGAGCAGGCACTGAGGCTGTGTCGGACTCTGCTGGCCCTAGCGTGGGTTCTTCCAGGTCTGGCTCCACCTCGCTGTCCTTGGCGTCCTGTACCTCCTGGTCGTGGATGGGCAGCAGGCGATGGCACAGTTGATCTATGTGCCTCCAGATGAGCTGGCCATCTTCTGTTGAGACCTTGTATGAGAGTGGTCCCATTACTCTAACCACCCAGGTGGGGATCCAGGGTTTGCCCTGTGCATAGTTTTGGGTGTACACTGGATCCTCCAGATAAAATCCCCGGATTGCCTCCTGGTTTACCGGGCTTGGGTTTGTGGTCGGGTGCCTGGTCCGGGTGGAGTCGATCCAGCCTGGTCATCAGTCACCAGCCCATTAAGAGTTCAGCGAGGCAGCATCCTGTGGCAGTGTGTGGGGTCATCCATTGGCCAAACAAGAAGGTGGCCAGCCTGTAGTCCCAGTCCCCTTGGATTATCCGGTGCAGCGCCTCCTTGGTAGTTTGCACCATCTGCTCCACCTGTCCATTGGTTGCCGGGTGGAATGGAGCGGAGTGGACATGTCTAATTCCGTAATACTGCATAAACTCCAGGAATTCTGCAGACATAAATGCAGTTCCATTGTCCGACACCAGAGTGTTGGGGATGCCATGGGTGCTGAAGATCTTCCACATGGCTTTGCTTGTGGCTCTAGATGACGTAAAGGAGATGGGGACCACCTCTAGTCACTTCGAGTAAGAATCCACAAGAATAAAGAAAGTCTGTCCCTGGAATGGGCCCGCAAAATCCAGGTGGAGATGAGCCCATGGTTTGTGCAAAGATTCCCACTGTCACACTGGAGCCCTGGGAGGGGCTGCCCTTGTTTCCTGGCATGTTTGGCATTGTTTGACCAGGTCTCCTATCTCCCCGTCCATGCCCGGCCACCATACGTAGCTGCATGCCAAGGCTTTCATGCGCACAATTCCTGGGTGGGTTCCGTGCAGAGCGGTGAGTATGTGTCTGCACAGAGGGCTAGGGATGACTACCTGGCTGCTCCACAAGATGCAGCCTTTATGGGTGGACAGTTCTTCCTGGCAGGAAGAGAACGCTGCGAACTCTGGGCCCACACATGCTGTGGGCCAGCCCCTTCCCACCCAGCCTCGAACATGGCAGAGGACGCGGTCCTTCCTGGTGTGTTTGGAAACTTCTGGCACCTGTACTGGCTGGTCAGGCAGGTCTTCCAGCAGCAGGATCTGGTGTGCAGAGGCCGAGGCTGGGTTACAGATGGGCAGTGGAAGGTGGCTGAGGGTGTCAGCATGTCCCATCGCCTTGCCTGGCCTGTGCAGCAGGGTGTACTGGTAGCCAGTGAGAAAGATAGACCACCACAGCACCCTGGGCGACAACATCTGGGGTGTCTGATGGTTGGGGGTAAGGAGGCTTAGCAGCAGTTTGTGATCCATGAGGACCGTGAAGGGGCGGCTGTACAGGTAGTCATGAAATTTACACACCCCTGTCATGATCGCCTGCGCTTCCTTGTCTATCTGGGCATAGTTGCGCTCTGCCGCTGACAAGGTGCACGGGTAATATGCTCCCGGGACCTTGTGACTGTTGGCCACCCCATAGGGCGATGCATCACAGGCCAGGACAGCATTGGAAATCAGTAAGTCTCTAACAGCCCAGAACGTTGGGGCCTGAGGTAGTCCCCACTTCCACTGCACGTGTTTGTCCAAGAGACGGTGTAGGGGCTCAGCCATGGCCACTTTGTGGGGGAGGAATGAGTGATAGAAGTTGAGCAGGCCGAGGAAATCCTGCAGCTCAGGCTTGGAGGAGGGTGTGCATTGACGATGGCTGCTATTTTTTCCGGTTTGGGGTGGATTCCATGGGCATTGACTTGGAATCCCAGGAACTCAATGCTGGGGACCCCAAGGAGACACTTTTCTCTCTTTACTTTAAGGCTGGCTGCATTGAAGCGCTGTAGGACGGCTCTAAAATGATCGGAGAAGGCTTCGGGAGATGGCTCTCCTGCTAAACTGTTGCTATTCTGCCCTTCCCCAGAATCAGTAAAGAAAAGTGCCATTGTGCAGAGAGGCAGCTACTTTGGGGGTCAGTAAAATCAGATCCTTTTGTTCAATTTGCTTAAAACCCAAGGGATCTTTAGATTAGACGGGCTATGTTCTGTGGAAACTTTATAAACATTTGTCCCAGACCCATGAATACATTCCCCATTGAGAATAATGCTCCCAAAACTCTGGAACCTGAAAAAACCCCACCAATTTGAATCCCAAACCGGTAATGTCCAAACCAAAAATCAGCAATCACAGCAACCCCCCTGTGGATCCCAGTTCCAAAATATTGAGATTTTTGTCAGAGCACACCCCTGCCCTTCAATCAGATTCTTGCTTCTTAGTGTGCTGCCAAATCTCTCCTCCTTTCTTCACCCTTGTTCTTGTACCCTCTTTCTACTCAATTTCTCACATTTCCCTTTCTTTCTTCTTTGCCAAGAATATTGATCTCCCCTCCCCCCCTGAGCCACCAATTAGATTGATCCTAGTTAACCTGACCCTGCATTTCCCTCATTTCTTCACAACTGGATTAGTTGTGAGTCTTCTCAAGACATCACATAGCAGTCCAGACAAACAACATAATGTTTTGGGTCAGGTATATAGATGCCATAGTGATGACTGCCAGTTTTCAGCCCACATGGGAGATATCTACACAGTGATATCACAGTATATGGGTCTTCACCTCCCCTGCCTCCCACCATCTCCTGTATTTCCAGATGCAATAGGTTATCACATCGATGGTTGTAATATTATGAATGGCAGGAAGAGTCACATTGGCCGACATTTGAGCTAGAAGTGTGAAGGCAACCTATATTTAGAATTTCACACAGCATGATTTTTTTTCCAAGTTATATTTCCGACTACATGCTTGCCAAGTTATACAAAGGATTCCCAGGAGTTCCAACAACAATGACGGCCAAGAACTCTTCTATATTCTTTTGGTCTTCTTTCTGTCTTCTTTTTCTCTTGTTCTCAGACGTGGCATATTTTATTCATGGCAACTCAACTAATATTGTAGTGAGCGAATTGGCACAGAGAGGAATAAATTCTGGGGAACTTAAAAAAAAAAGAATTCATACACCATCTATTTAGCAACCGGGGCATTCTTCATCAAGAAGTGGTTCTGAAGGGCTCCTTAAAGCACAAGTCTGGCACAAAGCAGTTAGACCTAAAAACAGAATCACAACAATCTTAGGTAGCTCAGGTCTCAAGATGGCAGTCTAGTCTGTCTTCTTTTGTCCCTTGCTGTTGACCATATTTTGACTTTATGGTTTGTTTTATAACAACTTTACTATGTGTTAATTGCAGAATCATAATAAGAATGGACTATACTTCCAAAACTGAAAAGCTGTGAAAACAAAACATACAAATACAAGAAGAGACTGGTGGGGTCAGACCAAATACGGTTTAGTCCACCATCCTGTGTTTCAGAGTGGCCAACCAAATGCCTTTTGATGGTCTACAGACAACACACACACACTAACACCTCCCACTGCTGTTGCCCTAGCAACAAGAATTTAGAGACACACTGCCTCTGAACACACATACACACATTCCATTTAGCCATCAGGGCAGCCATTGGCAGACCTATCATCCATGATTATTCCTTTTTAGAGCCTGTGCTAGTGAGTTCTACACCTACTGTGTAAAGAAGCAATTCCTAACAAAGATCACAGCACAAGCAGTTTCAGGAAGGTATTGCCACAGTTACCATATAATTTAGCAATGTCACAGTGTTTGCATTGGTTACATATTCTGATTTGGCTTTAGATAACATTTATATCATATTTTTCTTCCAGCATGGAATTCAAGATGGCTTAAGTGGAATTCTCAGCAGGTCTCCCATAGACGGATTGACCAGACCCAGTCTTTTCTAGCTTTGGCATCTCCCATGACCTGAGATCCTCAAGGCAATAACTAGCAAGATTAATTGTATCCTGCATGATTGTGATGTATTTGGTCTGGTGAGCATTCGAACACATGAAGGTACCTTCTACTGAATCTGACCATTGGCCCATCAAGGTCAGTAATGTCTGCTCGGACTGGCAGTGGCTCTCCACGTAGAGGTCTTTCACATCCTCTACTACCTGATTCTTTTAGCAGGAGATGGTGGGGATTGAACCTTGGACCTTCTGCATGTCTAGCAGATGTTCTGTCACCAAGCCACATCCTTTTCTCAGTATTAGGCATGTAATGGGCTTTGGTGTGGATCTTGGACTGGGACTCTGGTTGGTATGTGGCCAGTCATTCTTTGTTCAATCAAAGCTTGGAAAGCCAACAGAACATAATGCAAGCCTTTATGGCTGTAAATATAAATAGCTACTCTCTTGGTAGACTGTGAAGAGTACGCCTTATCCACCAGCATTTGGGCAGGAAGCCTTTTCTTTAATTCATTTCCATTGAACAGTTCGAACTACAGAAAAGAGACTTCCAATTTTAGGAATAGATTCCTGGATTCAGTTAGAAACACAGAGCTAGAAGAGACCCTAAGGGTCATCAAATCCAACTCCCTGTACCACACAGGAAATTCACAACTACCCCTCAGTGACCCCTGCTCTATGCCCAGAGGAAGGGGGGGCAACCCTCCAGGATCTCTGGCCAATCTGGCCTGGAGGAAAATTCCTTCTTGACCCCAAAGTGGCAATCAGCATTACCCTGGGCATGTAAGAAAGGGCCACGAGAGCCGAGCACGGGCTCATCCCTTTTGTGGCCTCTCTCTCTTGATCTGCCTAAATTCAAAGAATCAGCATTGCTGTCAGATGGCCACCTGGCCTCTGCTTAAACATTTCCAAAGAAGGAGAGTACATGACTTCTGGAGGAAGTGATAGGGGAGCACATATCCATATCATATGGTGAAAATCCTTTTCTGTGTAGCTGAAGTCTGATTTAGCCAAGGCAAACCCCTGTAATATAATTACATGGCAACTACATTGCCAGAAACAGACCAACTGGCTGAGATCCAAGTAAACCCTGGGTAGATAATCTTAGATTCCAGGTTTCTAGTCTCCCCAAAGGGGACTAATCCAGACAGGATGATGACAAGAGCTTTATGATAGGCTCCTGAGTAGCATTTTCTCTCCCAGATAACTCTGCTGTAGGTTGGAATGTAGGCGAGAGAGGCATTCTGCCAACATGATTAATTTAGCGTATTTGCATAGCCTTATAATAACCCATGCATTAATGGAAGGAATGTAGATTTTATGAGAGCAAATGGTTTATTTGGCTGGCAGTTGTTTTACAACATTCACTATCATTTATAAGGAGCTGGCTCTCAGTCACCAAGTTTGTTTAGGAAAGAAAATGTTCTCAAATAACAATCTCTTAGCCGTCTCTCCTGAGATAACACCGTCACCCCACTGGAAACCAAGGAGCCATATGGAGAGAAATGCAAGGAAATGACCGAACTTCATGAATTTTGGCTGGCTTGTGGTTCGTGAAGGAAAATTTGCAGACTGAAGAACCGCCATGAACATCCATGAATTTTTGTGCAGTTCTTGGTGGTTCATGAAGAGCAGGAAAACCCCCCTGCTTTCTGCTCTTCACAAAAAACAGCTGAGTGGTGGAGAGCTCCCTGCCCTCAGCTGTTTGGTTTAATGGAAGAGATGCCATTTTCAGCAGGTGGACTCTATGACATCACATCCCTGCTGAGGTCTGTCCCCTCCCAAGCCCTTCCCTCTCCAGGCTCCCCCAAATCCCCAGGAATTTCCCAGCTCAGAGTTGACACTCCTGCTGGTTCTTAAGGGTCATATGAGAAGCCACATCCCCAGTGCAGAGCTTCAGAGACGCCTATCTAATCACAGCTGCTCACCTAACCCAGTAACGTGAGTGGGGAACGGATCACATATCTGGGCTTGAATCTGGTAAATGTTCCTGAAATGAGGGCCATTCCCATGAAAGGCATGCCAATGTGAGAACTAGCTTGTGAGGATTTGTATGGAAAGGGCAGAAGCATTTTGATGTTCCCTATGGGAGAGAATTGCTTATTTAATATATATGCAGAGTACATCATGCGAAATGCTGGCCTGGATGAATCACAAGCGGGAATTAAGATTGCTGGGGAAAAGATCAACAACCTCAGATATGCAGACAATACCACTCTAATGGCAGAAAGTGAAGAAGACCTAAAGAGCCTCTTGCTCAGAGTAAAAGAGGAGAGCGCAAAAGTGGGCTTGAAGCTCAACATCAAAAAAACTAAGATCATGGCATCCGGCCCCATCACTCCTTGGCAAATAGAAGGGGAAGTCGTGGAAGTAGTGACAGACTTCACATTCCTGGGATCCCAGATCACCGCAGACTGTGACAGCAGCCATGAAATTAAAAGACGCCTGCTCCTTGGGAGGAAAGCGATGGCGAACCTAAACAGCATGATAAAAAGTAGAGACATCACCCTGCCAACAAAGGTCCACATGGTCAAAGCAATGGTATTCCCAGTAGTCATGTATGGCTGCGAGAGTTGGACTATAAGGAAGGCCGAGCGCCGAAGAATAGATTCTTTTAAAGTATGGTGCTGGAGAAGACTCTTGAGAACCCCTTGGACTGCAAGAAAATCAAATCAGTCAATCCTAAAAGAAATTAACCCTGACTGTTCCCTGGAAGGCCAGATAATGAAACTGAAGCTCAAATACTTTGGCCACCAAATGAGAAGGGAGCACTCACTGGAGAAGACCCTGATGCTGGGAAAGATTGAAGGTCAAAGAAGACGGGGACGGCAAAGGATGAGATGGTTAGACAGTGTCATAGATGCAACGAACAGGAAGTTGAGCCAACTTCAGAGGACGGCAGAAGACCGGAAGGCCTGGAGAGAGCTCGTCCATGGGGTCGCGAAGAGTCGGACCAGTGGAGGCGATTGGATTCATACCCCGCCCTTCACTACCCAAAGGTGTCTCAGAGTGGCTTACAAACTCCTTTCCCTTCCCCTCCCCACAACAGACACCCTGTGAGGTAGGTGAGGCTGAGAGAACTCTGACAGAAACTGCTCTTTTTTCAAAAACAGCTGTGCCAGAATTATGGCTTGCCCAAGGTCATCCAGCCAGGTGCAAGTGGAGGAGTGGGGAATCAAACCCGGTTCTCCCAGATTAGAGTCCACGCACTTAACCACTACACCTAACTGGCTTAGTCAAGCAACCAGCAATAGGCTGGATCCAACCAGCTTTTCTACTGGTGAAAATGGAGCAAGGGGCCCTTTTGACCACCAAAAAGGCTATGGACATGTCATGGGGAACAGGGCCTGCATTGCGGGGCGGGGGGTGTAGGTGAGACAGACTGCAAAAGTTGGGCAGATCCAACCCAAAGTGGGCACCTGGGACATTGTGAGTAAGGAAGTCCAGTTTGAACTCCAACCCCCCAAGACACAGAAATCATTATTCCAAGTGCAAACAAGCAGCTGAAAGGTAAGAACCTGGATGAGGTGGGATACATTTCTGTAGAGAGAAATTTCTGAAATATGTCTAGTTCATTACAACACCCTCATCTGTTCTTTTAACCTTCTTGACTCTACAGGGTCTGAAAATGCAGCAATATCAAAGAAGCTGAACACACAAAACACTGACTCCTACTTGGTAGAGATTTCCCAATGGATACCATCCTTCATGCTAAATATGAGGCCAGAAAGTGAAGTGGGGCAAACCCCCCCCCCAACAACATGCACTATTTGGAAGCTTCTACAACCCTTAGAGTTGCCTCCAGACTTCCTAGTTCCCCTCCCATGCAAGGGATTCTTTATAATGGTCTGATTGTTTTGTTAACTGAGAATAACTGTTTCCATCTTATTAGATGAAAGTACCTCCAACACTCTATACATCCATAAAGCTAATGGCTAAACAAGCTATAAGTTCTGATTTAGTGTCTGCTTTGGCTCTGCCTTTCAGAGCCATACAATAAAGGAGGAGGAGGAGGGGGGGGTAAGATCCTTGCATGCCTCTATATTTTTAACCTTGTCATTTAAACTTTTGGCAGGAGTTCAGATACTCCATATGTTCGCAGTATTATGCTTTACCATAAAAGGCATGAAATAGCACAGGCTGAAGAAAGCTGAGACAGTATGGTTTAGGAGCTTGGTGGTAAAAACCCTCAAGTAAATCTTTCGATTACAGATACTTGGCAAGCGTTCTGGTCTTTCAAAGGACTGCGACTGAAACTGTGTTCCCCTCACCCACAATATAGCTAACAAAATATCTTTCGGCTGAGCGTGCCCTAAAAACGTCAAGAACTGCCTCCTTGGATCTTACCAGGGTCCAATGAATTTTGCATTCTGTGGCCAGCTCTATACGTTCAGAAGCAAACCAGAAGAGGACAAAGGTGATGTCCTTTGGGCATAAGAGCATTTCTCCCATTCCTTTCCTGTGTTATACTTTTTTCCCCACTCTGCCTTTCATTCAATTCCAGTTTAACTAAGAGATTTCCTAAAATTGGAACATATGCATTTCCCCACAGTATTTGCTTCCTTCTGTTCATTTGATC
The DNA here is from genome assembly GCF_001447785.1 of Gekko japonicus. Taxonomy (NCBI): domain Eukaryota; kingdom Metazoa; phylum Chordata; class Lepidosauria; order Squamata; family Gekkonidae; genus Gekko; species Gekko japonicus. The sequence goes on from NW_015163137.1 coordinate 196,479, forward strand.
TCTCTTCCTCCCGCCTCTCTGTAACCAGTGCATACTTGAACACTGATCAAACGTGACCATTTTAATGTAGTCTTGATGTGATTTTATAAACGATTCCATCAATATCATTCTGGTATAGTTCTTACCAAATGAATGTAGCAGTAAAAAACCATACAAAGGATCTTGTACATAAAATTGCACCCAGGTTGCTTTCTTGCAGCATTCTATCAATGCACATGTGCACTTTGATAAGGATAAGCGAGGGACAAGACACAAATCAGCACAAAGAACTGTAAATGTATCAAAATCTATATGCAAGGGTTGCAAAGAGATAATGAGGAACTCACAGAGCAATCCTTAGTTGCATAGCTCTGTCCCTGCTCGAATGATTCCCCCCCCCCCAAGTTAACAGGGATGTGCAGTAGGTGCCTTGTCTCGATGCAACATGATAATTCCATCAGAGTCTGTGGTACTGTGCAGAATTACATGGAGCAGGATTCACTGAATTCAGTGGGATTTACGTCTGATTAAATAGATCTAGCTCAGATTTACCATTTCCTCTTTTCTTAATTTATAGTCCTGGGTCCTCCTCCTCATCACTATTTTTTTTTCTTACTGTCGGGATCTGTGGTGCTTCTCCACGCAAAATCACCAGTCTCTGGGTAGAATTTCTCAAGCTCGGAAACAACACCTCAGATTGAGGGGGCCGGGTGTTTAGGCACACACCGTACCTCACCTCCGGAAGGAAGATCGACTGGTAGGGGCTTCTCCGTCTCTCTGTGCCTCAGCCCCACAATCTCCTCCATCATCCTCCCCGGTGTTTTCCGTTTCCTCTTTTTATTACAGGTTACATTCTATTACATTCATTCAAAACACCTTGTGTTCCCTCCAACCCGGCTTCAACTGCTCCCCCTGATACACGTGTTTTCCCTAACACCTTTTCTTGGTTGAGCCTTAATTCTGGAAAGCTCGGGGTGTACCTCGGACGAGCCTGCCTCCTCCAGCCCCTCGGTAATGACCTTGATACCGTCGCCGCTCCAAGGTAAAGCCCCTCTGTTCTTGACCCGTGCCCGCCCTCCTTTGCCCAGGGTCTCTGTAATAGGGACGTTCCCGTATCTCAGCTGGTTCCCACTGCTCTGGTCTCTTGAGTGCACCCCAAGGCTCGGCGCGGGCCGCGCCAGTCCTGCCGCAGCGGCTATTACAGCCGCGGAAGAACCCGCAGCACTTACTTAGCACTAGAATTGCTTGGGGAATTCCTGGAGATTTGGGGGCAGTGCTTGTGGAGGCCAGAACCTGCAAAAGGAGCTCAACGGGGATTTGATGCCCTATAGCCCAGCCCACCCTCCAAAGCTGCCATTTCCCCCAGAGGAACTGATCACAGTTGTCTGGATATCAGTGGTGATTCCAGAAGAACTCCAGACCCCACCTAGCATCTGAAACTCCAGACCCCAATGTCATGCCGCCGCCTCTACCCCCGGGCTGGCCCCTCCTCCTGTTGCCACCACGGGGGTCCTGGCCCTGTTCTCCCCCCCCTTGGTTTCAGAAACAGTCAGGGGAGGCAGTTCCTTCACCGGCCCTCCTCTCCGACCTGCTGGATCTCCATCCCTTCTCTCTGGCTGCCTCGGAGCCTCCAGCCATATCCTCCCTGGCCCGTCAGGCTGGCTCCCTGTTATAGCCTGGCTCCCCTATCACCCTGCCCCTTGCACCACCCCCTGCCCATCCCCTGGCTTGCCCAACTCCTGGATATAAGTCCCAATGCTCAGTGTCAGGCAGAGGTGGATCTGCTATGGGCCGTATGCTCCTTCCTGTGGCCCCTTCTCCATCATCTGCTCCATCGGCCCAAAGGAGCAGGGCGGCCTGGATCCCACCACCTGGCCCGATGGCTCTCGTGGCTGGGGTCTTGCTCACTCACCTGTGCTGCCACTTCTTTGGTCCCCAGGTGAATCTGGGTAAGTCAGGGATGCTTTGTGGCCGGTCTCTGCGATGTCACCGTTGATCTTCCCCACACTGAGGAGGGCTGCCTGGGGGCTTGCTTGGGTGGTTGGTTGTTGGGGTGCTTCCTATCCTAGGAGCTTGGGGAGGGTTGCAGCAAGGCCTGTCTGGGGCTGGTTAGGACTCCCATTTAACATCTTAAATATCCCCAACATTGCTAAAAACGCTGACTCACAATCATGTTGTAGCCCCCCCTATCTATTTGCACTGTAAAAGAAGTTTAGCTGTTTGCTTTTAAAAGACATGTCATGCTTAGTGCTTTTGTACAGATTTGTAACCATGTGACACTATTTCATATGCTGTGTATCAAATCAATAGCATGGGACCTAAACGGCCCTCCATTTTGGCATGGAAATCAGACATTTTATGACCATGGCTGGTGTGCATATGTCAGAAAGGGTGCTGATTTGTTCTTTATAAAACATCCTAAAGTATGCTAGGTGCTGTACATTAAGGGAAAAAATACACAGTCCCTTGCTGACAGACTCATCATTCACCTAAAGAAAAAGGAAGAAGAAAATATGGATGGGTGAAGGAAAACATGAGTCTTACTGGGTGGTGTTAAAGAAATCTGTACAATGACTAACCTAAACATATGAAAAGAAGAATCAAGAGAGTCAAAATAGAACAGCAAGAGGAAAATGCAAGGGGAAAACCAAGGAGAGTTTAAAAGAGTTTCTTTTTAAAAGGACAGAGGCAAGACAAATAAGGGGAGAGAGTTTCATGCATGTGGGGTATGCAAACAAGAAATAAACAACAGGAGAGAGAGTTCAGTGAGATTAGTATTTGATTAATGAAGGGGCTGAGGAAAAGAGAAGAGAGAAATGAATATGGAGAAGTTACCCAAAGAGGTCTGATGTGTGGTTTTCATATACTGGAAAGTGAGGTGGTAGAAATCTGAGGTAATGGGGGGACTGTAGCACTTCCTCAGACTGTGTGGTGGATTCTGGCTTTGAAATGTCCTTAAAAATAACAAACCTCCCTGAAAACAGAAAACTAGCACAACAAGGAGAAAGCTTCTGCCCTCTTATTTTTGCTCATTTTTTAATTAGGTGGCTTCTCATGTAGGGAAGCATTCCAAAATATGATCTCCCATGATCCTCTGCTTGCAGTCTGAAGTGGTGCGGCTCATTCTATGATCAGTGTTTTGCAAAATTATAAGCCTCTCACCATATATTGGAGTTGGGGGTGTGGACATAAGGGGGCAACACGAGCTCTGAGCTTCTATGTCACTTCCAGGGAAAATCCATATAGGTTAGCTCTAGGGGTCACCATAAATTTTGTGGTTCTCCCATAGAGTTCCTGCAGATTCCTAGAGCTACCCTGCATCACTTTGGGGTTTGCATGGATGTGACATAGCGACACAGCTGACATTGATTTTTTCCCCTCCCACTGCCATTTAGAGCGGTGGTGAGCAACTCGGCTGCCTGTGAGATAATAACCAGGTCTCCAGTGAAGAGAACTATAGGGTTATCTCACACATGTTTCAACTCTTCCAAACAATCCTTCTTCTCCTGTATTGCAGTATCAATTAGTTGTCAAGCTTCAGTTTCATTTCTTTACTATTCACTTCTCTGCTTGTCCTAATATTGGGGGGAGGGAATTCCTGAGGGGAGTGCATGGGGAGTTGGGAGTGAATGCTTGTAGAAGCCATAACCATTTCTTTAAGATGTGCTCCAACGCCAGTTCCCCTGGGAGCTGAACTTGGAGACTCTTCTGCCATGCTAGGATGTAGATAAGGTGCTGTATATCTGTCAGAGTTGCCATAGTGACCTGTAACTGAGGATTTTTTGTGCTTTTTCTCAGTTCTGACACAGAACATGTTTCCAAAAGTAAGCATATCTAAATAAACTACCACTGCTTAAGTATGTTGTGGAGAGTGTCTTAACTGGGAGACCTGACATCAATTACTCCTTAACTGCATGGCAAGAGCCATAGTTTTCACCTGACCAATGTTAGTGTCACGGGCTGGAGTGCAGGCAGGGCGAGAGAAGGATAGTCCGGGTCCAGTCCGAGGTTGAAAGCTGAGAGGTCGAGAAACCAAAACACCAAGTCCAAAGCACAAACCGCAAACATAGTCGTCAAGCCAGAGTCCAGGGGGTCAGGAGCCAAAACACCAGAGTCCAGGGCACAAATCAAGAGCGTTGTCGTCAGAGCCGGAGTCGAGGAGCCGAGAGTTCAAAGCGGGAAACAGGAATCAGGAACACGGGTGAGGTGGGTGCAGAGCGTCATCAAGCTGACTAGCTGCTGGCACAAGGGATCAACAGAGAGGGAGGTGCTAAATAGCCCTCTGGGGCTGTTGTCAATTAGCGGCCAACGTGTGTTTCCTGGCTCCTGTTAGAACTCAGGGCTGAGGAACTGCCTGCTGTGCAGGCGCGCCTCTCGCCGCCAGGATGCCAAGTCCCAGCGGTGCTGATCCCACAAACGGGTCACTGGTGGAGGTGAATCAGGGAGGCTGTCTGACGTTCGCTGTTCCACCCCAGCTGTTGCCGGAGCGGGCTCTGCGGCTTCATTGGGGTCAGGTGTAGATTCTTCCGGAGCCAGGAGCTCATCCTCAGCAGTACTCAGGACTTCTGCTGGGGCCGGGAGCTGATCCTCAGCAGCACTCATGACAGTTAGCATCTGTTCTCCTGCCAAATGTGGACTCAAAACTAACTTCAATCTGTGATCTTAGTTTGGAGGTGCAGACCATAATATTCTATTTTGGAGGTGACAGAAATCCAGAGACTGTATTAGAGAGGATGCAATTAATTGTGAGCCAGGAGAAGAGGGATCATGTGACTGACTCCAAGGCTCATTCCTAACCATCGTAACGTATGAGATAGGTTACATGTGAACCACTCAGTGAGGTGTAACATGATTAAAGCATGACAAAATAAAAAATTAAGTGAGCAGAAGAATTGAAAGGGGAAATAATGTATTGTTGCTGAAAGGAAGACAGAGAAAATATGAAAATGATCAATGAGGAACAGGCAGGATGAAAGTCTGTGGGAACGTTTTGGTTGAATCAGTGGATAAGGACAATTTTTAGAAATATCGGAGGGGAATGACAGACAGCTAAAACAGTGATGTGAGTTGTGAAAAAGAAGAGGAATCAAACAGTAAAGCCCAAGCTGTTAACCTGCTGAGAAAACTACAGAGTGATATTGCTGAGAGAAAGTAAAGGTTTAGGGGTGGAAATACAAGGTATTCGGTCTTCTGAATACTGGATTTGATACAGCAATCCAACAACCAAGCAGAAATCATGGTAAGGCAGATGGAAAGATTAGTGAGAGAACAGAGGGAGAGAAAAAGCAGATGAAGAGAACAAAAGCATGAATTTCTAATAAGGGAAATCACACAGAGGGAGATTTGCATCATGTCACAACCATCCAAAGGCTCTGACTCATGAATGAAAACAACAGAACACCGGAGACAAATAAGAACAAAGGGAGTGGAATGAAGAAAATGTCATCACGTCCCTCATTCTTCTGAACCCTCTCTCAGCCAACATATTGCTACTGTTGTTGGTTCTGAAGATATGACTGAGAAACCTGAGAAAATGACTATCATTATGGCTGGACAGAACAGTAGGAGTTGATTTCAGCCAGTTGTGATAAAGCACCAGCCATGACTCTCAGGTAAGTGTTGGGGCTGTCATAGTGCTGAGATGCAACCAGCTTTCCCAGTAATGAACAATGGAAGAGAGGTCTCATTTGATCACTATATAAACATACTTGAACATAGATGAAGCTACTTTACACTGAATCAGACCATAGGTCCATCAAGTTCAGTATTGTCTACTCAGACTGGTAGCAGGGTCTCAGGTAGAGCTCTCACCTGCTTCCTGCTCTTTTCACCTAGAGATGCCAGGGATTGAACCTGAGACCTTCTGCATGCAAAGCAGAGGCTCTTCCACTGACCCACAGCCTCTCCACAAAAAGGCTATGGGACCAAATGTCTGTTCCAGGTGCTGAGGATATCTCAGCAAGGGTGTAGACTTTCCAATTTCCCGGGGGGGGGATGGGGCTGGGCCAGAGGCATTGCTTTGCTAGGAGCAAGGGTGGCTCCTGGGGGAGGCTGAGCACCTTCCTGAAAATTTCGGCGGGGGCTGATGCCCCGCCGCCCCCATGAAGATTATGCCTATGTATCTCAGGATTCTCCTGGTGAACCATCCACCCTGCTACTCATGCGTTGTTTTAGATGAGCCGCTTTACCACATTTGATCAGGTGTTGAGGAAGAATGAAAGTTGAATGAAGGTTTCAAAAAGGGTTAAAAACTGAAGGAGACAATGGAATTGATTACAAGAGATTTTTCTGAATATGACAGTGATCAGAAAGAGGAAATGGAACAGAGTCAAGCATAGAAATAAAAGGAACTACAAGGTTTTGAAATGTAACCAATATCATGAGTGGGAGTCTGCGAGGGGTGAACATTAGAATAAAAATCTAGGAGATAAAATACTGAAAAGAAGAAAAAAGTTGGATCTAGGCAACAAATTGTGCACTATTTGGAAATATATTGCTATATTTTAGTGAGGTACCCTGTTTCCCCGAAAATAAGACCTACCCCAAAAATAAGCCCTAGCAGGATTTCTATGCATTTGTGGTATAAGCCCTAGTGTGTCTTGAGAAAAAATAAATATAAGACAGTGTCTTATTTTCGGGGAAACACGGTACCTTATTGTTATATCTGTAAGTGCATTTTATCTCTAACGATTCTCGATTGTAAAGGCCTCTGGCCATATACAATAAATTTTCTACCTACCTACTATTTGGAAATGCTGAGGTGGAACTCAGCATGAATTCATACTGTGATACATTATCAGCATTTCTATCATTACTATATTAAAGCTCAGTGGAATACGTCCCCCCCACACACACACCAGAATATGTTCAGATTTTTCAAATGGGTTTGTAGAATTTGGTGGGATTTCTCCATGTGATTTATCTTCTTGTACTATGTAAAGTTCTTTGAACATTCAAGGCATAACAATGAATCAAATCATTATGAGAAAAGGAAGCCTAAATTAAATCCAACCTGCTCCCCGTTACAGTAATCCATGATGCTCCCAGCCAGTTTTTCCACTCAATCTCACCCAGTGCCCCTCCTTTCTACAACACTGGAGAGTCAATTGCAGCTGTAGCATTAGATTCAATGTAAAAAAGTTACTGGATTGGATCCAGCCTGCTTTTTAAACTCAGTCTTGATTTATTCTCTTCCTTACACCAGTCCCCATTTCACATGGCTTTTCTCTATACATGCCCTATGATCCCAGCATAAGCTTCTTTGGTGGCCGAAGGCCTTCCTTCTTTTTTCACCAGCAGAAAAGATGGCTGGATCCAGCCCATAATCTGTGGGTAGGCTGTTCAATTGGTCAGACATTTCTCCACAGCTGCCAGAGACCCTCGTTTATATGAAGCCCATTTTGCTCTGAGGTCCAATTTACTTCCATAGCACCAGAAGCAGGGCTATTTTTGGGCAGGAACGCACAGGAACAGAGTTCCAGCTGGCTCCCAAGTTGGCCACGCCCAGCAGGAACTCATTAGCATAACAGGCCACACCCAACAGCAGAAACTCATTCGGATTGGCTACATTAGGGGTGTGTGGCCTAACATGCAAAGGAGTTCCGGTTCCAAAAAAGCCCTGGGTTTTGACAACAAACAAGGTAAACAGAATAACAAGCAAAAGATGGGTGTGGCTGGATAACCACATTTCTGGTAACATGGGGGTGTGGCCTAATGTGCTAATGAGCTGTGCTGTCAGGGGTGTGTCCCAATATGCTAATGAATTCCTGCTATTGTGGGTGGCCTAATGCTAATGAGTTCCTGCTGGACTTTTTCTACAAAAAGAGCCCTGAATATTCAGTTGCTGCCTAGATGTCATTAGATGGTTCCCCCCTCCCTTTTGGAAATGATTATTAGTATATGCACTTGATAGAACTCAATACATGTTCCATTCCTCGTGTGGACAGAATAATCTATACAGAACACTGACAAAGTATCGCAGCCTTTCTCCATTTAACTTGCCAATCGTAAAACCAATTAGTTGGCAAAAGTTCTATCCTTTGGGCATTCTAAGTGAGCCAGACAATTCTTTTATTGCTTACTGCTAGGCTTTCCTGACATCCAAATGCAGAATGTGTTTCAAATAAGAACTTGGCCCTCCCACTAGCAGAAATTAATTCCAACGGCAGCACCATTTCAGAGATCTGAGTGTTGTGGGAGAAGGGACAGGATTCAAGAAAGCCTGCTCTTTGAAACGTGCAAGGTCACATGGCCAAATTAAAAAAAAACCTTGAGATTGTCGGATTGCAGAGACCTGGGTTCAGATACTCACACTGTCACAAAAGCTCATTCAGTTACCTTGGGCCAAACACACACACATAATCCAGCCCATCTCACATGGTTGTTGTGAAAATGAAATGGACAGGGGTCGTTTTGTAGGAAAAGAGCTAGGGGAACTCATTAGCATAACTCATTAGCATATGCCACACCCCCTGACATCAGGGACCCGGCGGTGGACCTGCAAGGCCAGCGGGAGTGCGAGGAAGCCCCGCCAAGGCCCTCCCTGGCCCCAGGCAGGCAGGGGTGGGGAGAGGCGAGGAGGAAGCAACTTACCCTCCCTCTTCTCCTGCCTCCTTCTGGCTGAATGAGGGTTGGAAGCGGGGTGGCCGGAAGCAGTGGGCGGCGCTTCGTCATGTGCCCCGCCCCCTGCACCTCACCCGGGGGAACTGCGTTCCCCCGTGTTCCCCCCCCGAAATGACCTCTGGAAATGGAAGAAAACTATATATGTTGTTCTGGGCTTCTTGGATGGAAGACAGGATGAAAGATGGATATAATCTACACACATAATAAATCTTGCTGTGTTATCAATACGGGATGAGGCAGCTGAAGGCTGAGTGGAGATGGCACACTGGGGGAACACTTTTATACCAAGCGAGTGAACCCAGAAGGGAACTATCCCTCTGAATTCTGCTCGCTCAAGCCACCCCTCAAGGTCTGCAAGACTGTCCTCTAATCGGCTGGCTGGGGAGCAAGGCCACAAGGGGCCCAAAGAAGCCATGTGGGCCCCTTGGATGAAGTCAGTGCAACCTGTGAATGGTAGCTGGCCCCATTTTTTTTGTCGCCACCCCGTGGGGCACAAACTAGGGTTGCCAGGGCCCACCTGGCTGCTGGTGGGGGGCTCCAGGGTCCGTTCTGATATGTTGCCGAAGTTGGGGGTGATGCTCTAGTTTTTGGGCAGAACTCTATGGTTTGAGCTCAATTTTACCATAGAGTTCTGCCCAAAAACTAGAGCATCAACCCCAACATCAGCAACGTAATGACATCACTTCTGGATGACATCATGATGTTGAGTTCAGGGGCACATGCGAGTGGGGTTCCCCCCACCAGCCAGCTGGTGGGTGGCAGAAAGGGCCCTGCAAAAGTGGGGGAAACCCCACCCTGACCCGGGGCCTGGCAGCCTTAGCACAAACAGAGCTCCCTGGTAAGTCCAGGGATTTGCACTTATCAATACATTACATTAGTTATTTAGTCATTGAATAGTGAAAACAGTGAGTTGCTCAGAAATATAAGAACTGAGAAATGTGTAATCTGTAAAGGGGGGAGGTGTACACAGTCATCCTGACTTCGTTAATGGCAGCTTTGTTTGTTTTATTTTTTTTCTTTTAGTATTGCAACCAGTATTGCAACGCACAGCGAAATTCCCGGAAGAGAAAGGATCATGTCAACCCATGATGTCATACTGGAATTTTTTAAAAAATAACAGGGTGAAAATTGAACTTGGAAAAATACCTGGATAAATGTGGTCACACGTGTTGTATGTTAATATAATTAGAGCACAATAAAAAAAAAAACAACAATCGGAGGCATCCCATAAGATCATAAGAAAAGCCCTGCTGGATCAGACTAGTGATCCATCTAGTTTAGCATCCTGTGTGACACAGTAGCCAACCAGTTCCTCTGGAGGGCCAACAACAGGGCATAGAGGCTGAGGCCTTCTCCTGATGTTGCCTCCTGGCTCTGGGATTCAGAGGCTTAGTGCCTCTAAATGCAGAAGTTCCCTTCAGTTTCCATAGCTAGTAACCACTGATAGACATTTCCTCTATGAATCTATCAAATCCCCTTTTGGTTTAGTTGTTAAGAGCGCGGACTCTAATACAAGAGAACCAAGTTTGATTCCCCACTCCTCCACATGCAGCTGCTGGTGTGACCTTGGGTCAGTCATAAGTTCTTTCAGAGCTGCTCTCTCAAAGGCAGTTATCTCAGAGCTCTCTCAGCCCCACCTACCTCACAGGGTGACTGTTGTGGGAAGGGAATAGGATTATAAAACACTCTGAGACTCCTTTGGGTAGTGAAAGGTGGGGTATAAATCGAAACTCCTCCTCCTTCTGCTGTTTATTCCTGTGGCCATCATTACATCCTCTGGCAGCAAATTCAACATTTTAATCCCATAATAGTGGAAAAGAAAAGATGAAGACAAGCTAAGAAAGAATAAATTTGCAAAGAGGCTGCCGTGCAGAATCCTAACCCTAGTCTTTGTGAGTGAGACTTTACAGTTAGTTCAAAATACAATAGAAATGCACTCACTGAGACAGGGATCATCGTATTATATACTACATAAAAAAGGTGTAAAAATGCAGAGGTCCCCTATCTGCTCACCCTCTCATTAGAATTACATCTATTAAGAAGCTTTTGCACTTTTTGAGTGGCTTCCTAGAGAATTATTTTCTTCTTCGAAGCTAGCAGTGTGGGAGTCTTAAAGGGCATCAAATTCTTCATCAGGAGAAAGTGCCTTGCAATGCTCAGTCCAAAATATGCCTGATGAATTATCACAGAAAAGAGAGAAGTAGAAATTGGGGGGGGGGTGTTGGTTAAAACTCTTCTAGAACGTCGTACCCATCATAATGAGTGTGTGTGCGTCAGGGAGATGTTGTAGGTCAGATCTGTTGTTTATATTTAATCAAGCTTTCAGACAAAAGCTTCCAGGGCAGAGAACAGAGAATAAAATCATGAAGTAGAATTCAATAATCAAAAATAACAAATAATAAAACTTAGCCACAAAAACCCGCCACAAAGAAACAAAATCCCTCCCAGCAGCCATTAGTAAGAAAGCCAGGTGTTTCACCCTTCCAAATGTGCAAAAGTCCTGTTTTTAATCCCACTGGAGGAAAAACAACATCAACACATGGAGGTTTGGGGGGAGTGTTGCCTAATCAGGCCTGTCTTTTCCCCTGCCAGGACTAAAAGCAGATGGGTTGGGCAGTTCTGATCAGGGAAATACCACAGGGAAAATAACTAAGTCTTCCTCCTCCAGTCTCCAGCACCATAGGGCCAATCTATATGTGCCTCCTCTTCACTGCTACTTTTCAAGGTCACACTACACATGCTAGAGTTGCCAATTCTGCATTGGAAAATTCCTGGAGATGCAACTGTGGCTCCTGGGTCCTGTCATACACGTAACGCCATAGAGTCCCCCCTCCAAAGTTACCAATTTTCTCCAGAGAAACTGATCTCTGTCGTCTGGAGACCAGTTGCAATTCCAAGTGATCTCCAGGCCCTGACTGGAGATTGGCAACCCTATAACATGGCAGAGTGCTGGGAACAGAACTGCCTCTATGCCTTAGATTCATCGCAAGTGCTACAAAATGGCTGTAAAAACTGTCATAAAGTGTATTGTTGGGAAATGCAATAAGATACAACATTTTCTCCTCTGATTGCTGGACATTGAGGGCTATCAACAGGGTATTACGAGCTTTGAGAGTCATATGGCTGGCTGGGTCGGAGACGGGAAGTTAGACTGACCACTTGGTGTGATGCAGCAGACAATTCTCATGTTCAAAACCCATTTCTAACACTCAAGGATGTGCTCTCTGCTATGAATCCTTCCCTGAACCTCCAATTTTGTTCAGCTTTATTGTCAGCGAAAATCAGCTCCACACCAGGAAGCAGCAATGAATGGCACTGAAGAAATACGGATGCCATTTATTTCCTCTTCTTGCTCTCCCACCTGTCCATTATACAGCCCTTGGCTAGTAGGATGCTGTGTACAAGAACCAAGGTCTCCACCTACCCAAAGCACAGCTGAGTGGAACTGGCACCAAAGAGGAATTTGCTTTTCTTATGGATAAGAAACCCATGGCCATGGGGGGCTGCAGAGATTATCCTCACCTGTTTTATAGGAAATAGTTGACTTGCTTACTGGCATAAAGACAGCAACAAATCCACTTCCAGATGAGGAGCCGTCACGAGTGCCAAATCACAGGATATAACACTTCCATCGCCCCTTGCAGAAGAAAATGCTTTTGCTTTGAGTTAAGCTAGTATTCATGGGCTAGCACTTACTTCAGTACAATTGCTTTGGCATTGCCTTCATTATAGCCCTACATAAGATAGTCCCAGATATAGTCTATAGCAGAGCCAACTCAAAGGATATGGGGAGAATGTGCCCTATTCTATTCCCCCCTCCCCAAAGTCTGAATGGATTGGTAAAATGCACTAGCCCTCTTCAGGCACTACGAACTGTGTAAGAAGTACTTACATAGAGGGAAACAGGATCACACCCAATGGTCCCAAGCCTCATGCAACCAAACATCTACAGCAAGCCCCTGCATGCATGCAAGTGTACATGTGCAGGCTGTTCCATACAATTTTAAATTACAGTACATATGAAGGAGTTTGACCATACACACTTATGCATACATAGAAGTAGACACAACCCTTCTTGTTGTTATACATGTATGGTATATGTGGTATATGTAAATATATGTGGATTTGCATGCCTGAACTCTCTCATTTGCCAGCATCCAGATGAACTCCAAAGAATAAATCTGATACCAGAGTCTTTTTGACCTCTCTCTCTTTCACACCAAGGTTAGTGATCAAATGATAGCAGGGTCATGAGTAACAGTAGAGCTTCCACTTTCCACAGGAACTGTGATGATTCAAGAGGATGAGCAAGGGACGTGTCTGTATGTGAGTGGTTACTGAACATCCTTGGAATTCATGGCTACCTTGAGTATAAGGGGTGATTAACTGAGAAAACAAGCACAAACTTCAAACTTAGTGTCATCAGACTGGAACATATCAAATGAATTACATTCAAACATAACATAAGAACAACATAAGAACATAAGAGAAGCCAATGTTGGATCATGCCAATGGCCCATCCAGTCCAACACTCTGTCACACAGTGGCCAAAAATACCAGGTGCTATCAGGAGGTCCACCAGTGGGGCCAGGACACTAGAAGCCCTCCCACTGTTGTCCCCCCCCCCAAGCTGAGACTGAGAGTTCCTAGCTATACCATGTAGCTAATAGCCACTGATGGACCTCTGTTCCATATGCTTATCCAATTCCCTCTTGAAGTCGTCCATGTTTGTAGCTGCCACCACCTCCTGTGGCAGTGAGTTCCATGTGTTAATCACTCTCTGCAAATGCTCTCAACAAAACCCATTCAAAACTTCGGGGCCCCACCTGCCTACTGACATGAGATAATCCACCTTGTTTACCACCTTGTTTCAAGACTATAGAACATTAACCGAACCTCAGCAAACCTACGTTAGGAATGCCACACTTCCTGCCAAACAATAGGTATTGCCACTTGGAAATTCAAGGCCCATACTGAGATGCCAGCCTGGCAGACAGAATTTGTAAGTGTGGCTTCTGAGGAATGGATTTCTTAACAACCATTTGAAAAAATCTGGAATCCATTTCTGCAATACAGGGATAAAACATCTGGCTCCTGATATACAATATTTACTCGACTGCAAGATTAGGATCACCCCATGTGTGCCATCAAGAAAGGGAAGGGAAGGGAAGGGAGGTGAAAAAAGAGGGAGTCATTTTATATTCATGTACATGTTACAGTTATGTCCAATAATATTGTGTGTGTGTGTGTTTACAGCATTTGGAAGAGCATTTTACATTCAGTCTCATCTCCCTTTTGAGTAGATATGGTACCTGTGTACCAGATTCATTCCTGTTCATCTTGTACCTATTGGGGGGGGTGTCTCATTTTGTTTACCTCCATTTTTATGTACTTTCTTCAACTTTTTAAGACAATTGGCACAAAAATTGTTGTCAATTTTAACAGCAATATTTCCATCAAATCTCTTCATCATGGTTTGGAAAAGGGGTGATTGCAGGGTTTTCTCCCCCGCACCTTTTTGGAGAAAATACAAAAGAAATATGGCTTTTCAATGGAATCAGCATTCTCGCAGAATCTTCTAACATCTCTTGAACCCTTGATGCCAAATGTATCATTGTACTAAGAAAAGCTAGGAAAGGAAGACTGAATAAAATTGATGGAGATAGGTATACTTAGGTCCCGGTCACACAGGCAGGAAACTGCGGGGGGGAAACGTGGCTGTTAGCCCCGGGGCTAAAAACCACGTGGTTGCTCGAGCAGACCTACCTATCGAGGTCCTGTGGAGGTCCCGTGGTAGGGGGGAGGTGCCGATCACTCCACAGTCCTGCAGCGCAGCAAAGAAGCGGGGCACAGGGCAAACGGGTTGGTTGTTTTTTAAAAAAATGCAATTGTGCGCATGCTCCCTTGGGTGCGTGTGCGCATCCGTGAAGACATTGAAAAAAATTTTCCCGAGGGGACATGGGCAGGCGCCGGAACTACCTCCGGAAACGTGATCAGACACCTGCCCTTGCCCCGTGGTTTCAGGAAACTAGTACCTCCGAGGTACTAGTTTTTTACTGCGCGTCTTCGGCGGGAATCCTTGGTGGCGCCACGGAAGCCCGATGCTTCCCAGATGTGCCGGTGAGATCGCGCCCGGAAACTCCGCCTATCTTCCATCCCTCTAGCGTGGCTAATGCGCCGTGTGACCGGGGCCATAGTTTGTTAATGCAATTTATAGTTCCAGGAAATGGTTTATTTTTACAGAGGTATAGGACAGATGATATTATTAGTAGATTATTCAAACCAAATCACAGTAAATCAATTAGTAGGGGGAGGGAGTTTACCACCTCATGAGAATTAGGAATTATTTCTACTGGAAGAAACATGAACTCCACTCTTTGAAAAGTTCTATTATGGGGGCTGCATTTCTACAAGGGACCGTGATGAAGGCACCTCTCTGCTTAAAATAAAGAAAGAGAAAAGGACTGAATGATGCAGAATGTAATTTTACACTCAATGCTTGCTTTATCCGTTCCCCACTTTCATGTCTGTGCAAACTTGCTATCAAGGCGATTTCTCTTGTAAAGTCGTATGTATGAAAATCTTTAGAGCTCTGAACAGAATTACTGCACAGATGCCGGGTTGCGATGAAGGTTAATAAAAAAAAAGAAAACACTGCCTGAAAACAGATGTTTGGATTTTGAAGCACAAATATAGCTGTCTCTTGACAGATAAGCCCAGATTCCACCAAGTCTAAGAGATAAGAACCAAACATTCATTCTTTAATCTGATCTGCTTTACTCATCAACACTCATCTGATGGATCCTTTTTCTCTTCTACACTTTCATGCTTTGAGTGATTAGATGGTAAGTTATATCTATGTATCTAAATCTCTATCAATGTTTATGTATACCTTCCAAAAATAACTAGGGTAGTCCTGTGTCTAATGAGCTGCAAAACATATATGTATTAGAAGGATTTGGGGGGTTATTTCTTAGTACATTTTGGGCCTTCCCAATCCCAAACATATCTATATGAACATACAAAAGTGTCTAATCACAAATCAGAATATTGACTCATCTGTCTTGATCTTTTGCTAAATTCAAGGAACTTTCCAAGAAAATAAGAGCATCGGGTGGTGTCCCTGGGGCACTTTAGGGAAGTTCACATGGTTATTTCAGTGCATAGCCTCTTTTGGAAAAGGCTACTCTCACAGTCACTTCTGTGTTAGCCATCTTGGTATGTTGCACAAACAAGTTGAATTTCAGGTGGAGACATATACCAGTTCACCAGGAGAAAATGGCTGCTTTGGAAGGTAGACTCTATGACATCATGCCCTATTAAAAGTCCCTCCCCAAACTTTCGCCCTCCTCAGACTCCACCCCCATAATCTCTAGGTATTTTTGAGCACAGAGCTGGTAACCCTATTGGCCACTCAACCCCAAAGTGACGATACCTGGCCCAAGAAATGGGTTTAGCTGGGTTTTGTTTAATAATGGCTGATCTACACAATTTAGAAAGCACTTCTCACTTCTTAGTGTGGGATATGCAATTTAAGGAGCTGGCCAAAGGCTGCCAGAAGTATGGATAATCCTATCTAGGCTGAAAGTTCCACGCAGCAACACTGCCCTGCCTTGTCTTTCCTTACTAGCACACCAGATTATGTTCTCAGAGGGCCTAATCCCTCATTAGCCTCCTCTCTTTCTAGACAGCATTTAGGTTTGACTTATATAGCCCCAGTTTCAAGAGTCTTCCTTGCCAACTTCCCTGGGACTAGTCAAACGTGAGTGACTGGTTTGGTAATCCTGACTCGTGGCACTTGCCACATTTCCTTACCTTCAACAAACAACCTGCATCTTGCCACATCCATGAAGGCCTAATCAATCTATTGATCTGGCCAACTATTTCACAGCAACCAGTTGGCCTGAGCAATATGAAGCAGGCAAGGAAACAGCAAAGGTATCTCTCATAGACAATCTGAGAGGAACCCCAAAATTTCCTACTTGGTCCTGTAATGGACAGCTAATCCCACATTGCCTGGCTGAAGGACAGACAGTTCCCAAGACAAGAACCTACCAGAGGAGAATGGAATGTACTTAAATGCACACTGTGGCTGCAGTCACACGGAGCATTAACCATGCTACTGAGACGGATGATAGGTGGATTTTCCAGGCACGATCACACCACAACATCTGGAAAGCGTAGAGCTCCCATGGCGAGCCCGAGGCTTCCCACCAAAGATACGGAGCTAAAAACTAGTACCTCCGAGGTACTAGTTTCCGAAAACCATGGGGCAAGGGCTGGCGTCTGATCGCGTTTCCGGTGGTAGTCCGTGGCATCCAGCGCCTGCCCATGTCCCATCGCAAACAGGGTCCCCCCCCAAGTCTCCACAGGATGCGCACAAGCACCCAACGGTGCATGCACACGAAGAGGAAAGCGAACGTTCCATTGCTCCGCAGAATTGCGCATGCCGTTGGTGAGATCGCGCTGTGTCGCTTCTTTGCTGTGCTGCAGGATCGTCGTGTGATCACCACCTCCCCCTGAACCACGGGACATCAGCGGGATGTGGGATCCGGCGGCTGCGCTTTAGTTTGCTCTGGGGCAAACAGCCACGCTCCCCCCCCCCACATTTTCCGGCCCATGTGACCGGGGCCTGTTTTGATTTCCTGTTGACTGGAAAACATGAGGCTCTCAGCCATGATCTTACCTCTTGCACTTGGATATTTCACCATACAAAAGGGGGGTATTGCAGACTTTATAGAACCAAATTAATCCTTGAGGGTATGCATACATGACTTCCACTTAGGGTTGCTAACCTCCAGGTGGGGTCTGAAGACCCCCTAGAATTACAACTGATCTCCAGACTACAGAGATCAGTTACCCTGGAGAATACGGCTGCTTTGGAGGGTGGACCCTATGGCACTATACCCTGAGGTCTCCCCCCTCCCCAAATCCTCCTCTCCCCAGATTCCACCCCCAAATCTCCAGGAATTGCCCAACCCAGAGTTGGCAACCCCACTTCCGCTTAATTGAAAAAATTCCTAAACTGGGGTGAGAGGTAAATTCCATTGAACCAAATTTAACTTAGTTTCAAAGAAAGCGTAGTTAGTATCACACGGCACATATGTGTGTGAAAACAATTCAGCATGGAAGAAAATAGAATTCTATCTTAAATGAAGATGGATATCAAAGCTACTCGTTTGTCCGTCCTTTCCCTGCAACTGACATCCCTGCCCTCCCAGAAGGAAGACACATTGTCAGCAAGTATGCAATATATGCATGAGAAAGTAGAAGTATCAATACTAACCAGCTACCAATGACATGAAATTTTGATTGTCGACCTTAACAGTGAGAAGTAAACAGGATGACAGCACATGAAGATTCACTGCCTCTGTCAGAATAAATTGAAAAAAACTGGACCAAAAAAAATCTATCCCTTTGAAGGTGTGAGCCAACGATAATTTGTCTGAAGCAAGAAAATAAAGAGTCATTGCAGGTGGTTGTAGCATACATGAAAACAGGTCTTGTTTCCTTGGCAAAGAAAAAAAGGACTAACTCCATTGTCACAATTTAAAATCACCTGGGGAGGGAACATTTACCTGTTAATTAATATGTGTTAATTACTGACAAAGAGCACAGACTACTTCAAAAGCAAATATAATTATCTGAGTAGGTTTAGAGAGCCTGTAAAAATAGAACATAAGAACATAAGAGAACCCAATGTTGGATCAGGCCAATGGCCCATCCAGTCCAACACTCTGTCACACAGTGGCCAAAAATACCAGGTGCCATCAGGAGGTCCAGCAGTGGAGCCAGGACACTTGGAGCCCTTCCACTATTGACTCCCCCAAGCACCAAGAATACAGAGCATCGCTTGCCCCAGAGTCCCTATCTATACCTTGTGGCTAATAGCCATCAATGGACCTCTGCTCCATATGCTTACCTAATTCCCTATTGAAGCCGTCCATGCTTGTAGCTGCCACCACCTCCTGTGGCAGTGAATTCCATGTGTTAATCACTCTTTGGGTGAAGAAGTACTTCCTTTTATCTATTCTAACCCGACTGCTCAGCAATTTCATGGAGTGCCCACAAGTTCTTGTATTGTGAGAAAGGGAGAAAAGTACCTCTTTCTCTACCTGCTCTATCACATGCATAATCTTATAAACCTCAGTCATGTCACCCCTCAACCGTCATTTCTCCAAGCAAAAGAACCCCAAGCGCTTTAACCTTTCTTCACAGGGAAAGTGTTCCAACCTTTTTATCATTCTAGTTGCCCTTTTCTGCACTTTTTCCAAAGCTATAATATCCTTTTTAAGGTGTGGTGACCAGAACTGTACACAGTATTCCAAATGGCCAGCCTATCATATCATTAGCAATTAATTCTGGAATCTGATCCAGATCCAAATATCAGAGGGAGTGGCAGTAGACATTGTGCTTGTTGCTGTGGCTGCAAGGAGAGGACCTCAAGGCCCACAGCAGAAGGTACACCATTATCTTTTTGTCTCATGTGGTTGATTGATCCCCAGGAAACCTTGGTGTTACACCGTAACTATATTCCTAAAAGTCAGTCATAGCATATACTAGGGAGGCTAGCTTTCCCTTCATCTCACAACATTTATGTAGCAATACTAACTGGATCTGTATTTTCATGCTTGTTGTAGGGTAGCTTCCAGTGATGTCAGGGGGTGTGACATATGTAAATAAGTTATGCTAATGAGTTATGCTAATGAGCTCCTTCACCTCTTTTTCTACGAAATGACCCCTGATCCTGAAATCTGGATCCTTCCAGTGTTCTGACTGATAAGAGGATAGAAAATGAGATGGAAGGTGTACCTCATGCATGTCTTCAGTTCAAAATGTTGTTTTTGACCTTTAGGACCCTAAATTGGTTTGGTCCAACGTATCTGAAGGGCAACCTCCACCTTACATGAACCTGCCCAGATTCCAAGGATGTCTGCTTGGGTCTTGCTTTGTTGCCTGCTGAAGTCTGGCTGGAGGGAACTCAAAGGAAAGCCTTCTCCGCTGCTACCCCCAAGTGAACATGGGAATCAGTCTCTTCATGCAGTTGTTCTTGTCTGATTGTAGCATTAGGATGTAACCCAGTTTTGTAGAGATGAGAGCATGGACTTCATATGTACTTGCTGGCCGTTTCATCTAGAAGACAAAGATGATCTCCAGAATGCTTCCATGTTCAGTATTACTTGGTTTCTTACCTGAAGTTGAACTAAGTCACTCTCTATTGCCCTCTAAACCTCTAAAAGAAGATGTCATAATCAATTAAGCTGAAGGTTAAAATAAAATCTATGGGTTGGATCTAGCCAGATGTTTTGCTAAATCTTGTCCAACTTCTCTCTTTATTACACCCCCCATCTTTGTTCATGAAGATCCCATGATCCCCAACATAGTCTTCTGCGTGGCCAAAGAGGATTCTGTCTTCCCTTCTTCAATAGCAGAAATGCTGGCTAGTTCCAACCATGTGTACACATGTACATCCTACTTAGAATTAAGGAATAGTGGGATGCAGGGTAAAACAAGCTTTTGGAACCATAAAGGAAAGGAATGGAGAGAAATTCTCTTCTCTGTAATCACTTCTGGGAATGAGAAAATCTTTCCTAGTTCATTGCTTTTAATATTTATACTTTTGTGAATTGGTTTTCACTTATTTATGTTGGTTTTAAATAGGTGTCTTTAAATTCCATTTGGACAATTACTACGGGTTTTTTTTTAATTGCCCCTGGCATCCTGATGAAGCCTTTGTAAATTACCTTTAGCCACCATGATGAGTGGGAAAGGTGAGACATAAATATTTTAATAAATTACTGTAGGTGTGCATAATTTCTACATATAAGAGAAGTAGGAATGATTGACCCACAACATTAAAAATGTAGCCGCTGTACTGAAAAAATCCCGTGTGGGAAAATATAAAATAGTGCAAAAATAAAGAACCACAAGCAAAATTAACTCAAATGAAAAGTGAAATCAGGAGAAGGAAATTCTGGTCAAAGTGACGGAAACGAGAAATGCACAGTCCTTGTCTGTTCCACCACACACACACACACACACAGAGAGAGAGAGAGAGAGAGAGAGAGAGAGAGAGAGAGAGAGAGAGAGAGAGAGAGAGA
>NW_015163137.1:217326-225881 GCF_001447785.1 Gekko japonicus
CCGAATGGTACCCAACGAATGGAAGTATTCTGGGCCCAAGTCACTGGGCTGGAGCCAACCTTTTCCCCCCACTCAGTCTCACCCAATTCCCCTCCTACATAAGAAAATAAGAAGGGCCTTTTTGGATCAGAACAGTGGTCTATCTGCTCCTGCATCCTGCCTCATATCTTCAGGCCTTCCTCTGACATTGCCTACCAGAAGAAACGGGTTGTTTTAAGCCACCAAAGACAATACAACTATACAAGCTGTATCTCCTATCCCTTCTGCTGCTGGGTGCTCCTTACAGCAGCCACCACAGCTATGGATGCCAGGCTTTAGCTGGGACCTAGAGATCCCCGGAATGTAGGGCTGCCAAATGCAGCCGGGGGGCGGGGAATCCCCCGTTTCGGAGCCCCGATTTCCCCCTCAAACGGCATGGCCCCGCCCAGTGTGTGACGTCACTTCCGGTGACGTCCTGGCGGCGCGCGCACACGCACATCCCCCAGCGGCTCCCGGACCGGCCGGAGGATCCCCCGCCAGTAAGAATATCACATTTGGCCACCCTACCAGAATGACTGCCCATCTCCAGACTACAGATCCGTTCCCCTGGAGAAAATGGATGCTTTGAAGAGTGGACTCTATGACACTGTACCCCACTGTCCTCTCCAGGCTCCACTCCAAAATCTCCAAGAGTTTCCAACCTGGAGCTGGCAGCCCTACCCCCCCACACACTGATAGTCAGGGAGGACCTGGCAACCTTAACCACAGTCCAAGGCTTTGTTCCACAGTATCCTCTGTGCCTTGGTCTGCAGACTATGGTATAGCACTCTAAGCTGTCCTCCATCCATCTTTTATACTAACTTAGCTTGCTGAGTCATGCTTGCCAGGCCTAATAATTAGCACCACCAAGTGCTCATACACTCCCACCTTTAGGAAGCTGAGGAAAAGGCATCCTTGCTGAGAGCTGTAAGCAGCAGAATGAATCACCCAAGGGAATGCATGAATATATTCCAAGGCCTAGAAGAACTGCAACCAGCACCACCATTTCTAGGCCTCCTCGAGACTCTTGCATATTTGCACTACACCTTTTAGCACTGATATTAACATGTTTGTGACGGTTCCCCTGGAGGTTTTCTTTTGTAACCATGGCTAGTAGCTAGGGTTGCCAATCCCCAACTGGGAGCAGGGGATCCCCTGGTTTAGAGCCCCTCCCCCTGTTTCAGGGCTATCAGAAAGTGTGGGTGGGGGCAGCTACTGGCTGCTCCATTATACCCTTTGGAGACCAGTCCCCATAGGGTATAATGAAGAATTGATCTATGGCTTATCTGGAGCTCGGGAGGGGGGGACTATTTTTTGAGATAGCGGTACCAACTTTTCAGCATAGCTGCTGGTGCTTCTCCTCAAAAAAGTCCCCAAATTTCAAAAAGATTGGACCAGGGTCCAATTCTATGAGCACCAAAAGAAGGTGCCCCCATCCTCCATTATTTCCATTGGAGGAAAAACATTTAAAGGGAATGTGGTCCCTTTAAATATAATAGTAGCTCACCCAGAACTCACTTCAGAGTTCCCTCTCCTGGAGCCTTCCTCTCCTCTCCCAGCGCCTCCTGGTAAGTCTCCCGCCCGTTTATCAGCCTCTCCTGGCAACCCTACTAGTAATTGTTGATGGGCATCTCTGTGAATCTGTTTAAACACCTTTGAAAGCTCTCTATGTTCATGGTCACCACTATTTCCCCTGGAAGTGAATTCCACACTTTAATTACTTGGTGAGTAAAGAAATAGTTCATTTTGTCTGCCCTGAACCTATTGCCCATCAACTTCATTGGGTGCTCCTGAATACTAGTAGGGGAAGGGGAAGCCCTCTCTGTCTACTTTCTCCACCTCTTATAGTTTTATAAACCTCTACCATCATGCCTAGGGTTGTCAGCTCCAGTGGGGAATTCCTGGAGATTCGTGGCAGAGCCTGGAGAGAGTGGATTTTGGGGAGGGAAGGGAGTTTAGAAGGGATGTGATGCCATACAGTCTACTCTTTAAAACTGCTAATTTTTCCAGGAAAACTGACGCCTGTAGTCTGGAGATTCCAAGAGAACTCTAGGCCCTGCCTGGAGGTAGGTAATCCTAAATCCTTGCCCCCCCCCGCCCAGCCATCCTTTCTACAGTCCCTGTCCTTCATGGATTTTGTCCATGCAGGTCCCATGGTCTCTAATCTGACTTTTGGGTTGGTCAAAGGAACCCCTTCTTTTTTCATCAGCAGAAAGCTGGTTGGATCCAGCCCACTGAGGGCCAATGTGGCATACTGTTTCTCATTAGCTGTGCTTGTTCTTTCTTTTCCCTCTCTCTGTCTACCAACCACTATTCCCATAACTTTTGTTTTCAAATGGAGATGAAAAGGGATCCTTTAAGAGGCCTAAATATGCAGAAATCAATGCAAATTTTTGGACTGGGGATAACAGTGCGGAGCTTCAAGATCTGATACAGAAGAACAATCCTCTACCCTTGTTCAGAGATGGCTACAGCAAGGGTTTATGAGCTCCATTTGCAGATTTCTTTATAACCTCCAGTCCTAAATGACTTTCACAAATTGATCATTCTGCCATTGTTTGTGTTCTCCGATTGTTAGCCGGTGGTGGATGATTAGCCCTCTAGTGAATTTCAAAAAATTCTACCCTGACACTTTCTACATGCATCACCTGGAGCTTTCCTACCAATGACACCTGAACTAGGAAGACAAAAGATTTTAAAAAAAATCCTCGGAAGTTACTTCTCAGAGATGTTGGCATTATCTCCAAACATCCAAGAATATTGATATGCATCTGTATTTTTAAAAGGCATTTTAAAATTGGCCAGAGGTTTTAAGAGCCTACAAAAGAATGGTGAGTAAGGAGGAAAAATCAATAAACAAAAGAAAACCAGGGACTCGTTCATCTTCATTATGAAACCATGGGAAAGTTGGAGAGTAAATCATCTCCTTTCCCCTCCGCACCACACCATGCAGAATCAATGTCGGCCAGACACATCTATTTCCATATAGAGCCGACGTTCATGCTTGCCTCACAGGCCCAGCTAAGGCAGCATAAGTAATAAACTGCTCAGTGGAGGCTTTACAAGACGGACATGCTCATACTTAGGAACGTAATGGGCCTGAAAGGACGGGAATTGGAGACAGCAGAGAAGGTGAATTGGAAATGCATGGAATCACACACCAAGGCTGGTTCATGCTCTTGCTGTTTCTCTGGTATGTAGGATCCTATAGTCATCCATCCATCTAGTCTGTAAAATCTACCGTGATTGACACAAGCTTTCCAGGATCTATTGTTAACCTCATGCTACATTTCTAAGAAGCAGAAACCTCTTACGTGCTTATCCCACATTTCACTGGAAGAGCTTAAGTCAACATGCATGGTGAAGGTTAGGCTGTGGAGGTTAGGCTGAAAAAGAGAGAGGGTTGGATCAATTGATTTGCAGGCAGAAACGTAAAGAATTTTAGTGCAGTTCTCCTTGTGCAAGACCTTGTGCAGCACCTAGCACTTTCCTTCCTGAGTACTGTAGTGCCCAGAAATTAGGTTACACATGGTCTTGCACAAGCATAAGCACAAGTGGGGATACAATGTCTAATTTAGCACAAGCCACTAGGTGTCCCGCTCCAAAGGTCGCGGGCCGTACGGACCGGCCCCCGGGGACCCCTTCAGACCCTGCAAGACACCCGAGGCATGACTCACCAGGCGGAATGGAGTTCAACGGTCTGGGGAGGGAGGCGAGAGCAGGGACCCCTCCCGCTGCGCGCTGTATCGGCCGAGCCTGGAGACAAGACCGGGGTCCACGGAACAGCCCCATGGAAGAAGAAAGGGGCGGCAATGGCTTGTCCGACGGGCCAAGAGTGGATACAGAGCAGCAAGTGCCACTGCAGAACAGTGCCAGTGGCGTGGCCCAGAGGCCGCCAGAGCCACCGCCGGCATACCCGCATTTGCCCCAAAGATGCCCCACCGACGTCCCGATAGATAAAGGAGGGCGTGGCCCGAGCCAGGGGGCGGATGGGCGGTCCTGGGAGCGGGGTGGGGAGATAAAAGGCAGGGTGGAGAAGGGGCCAGGGAGGAGGAGTGTGCTGTGGAATGAAGTGGGACGCTGACAAGAGAGAGACGGAAGGACGGCTGAGAGAGAAAAGAAGTCTGAGGCGTGCTGACTCAGGGTGACCTTAACCCTGTCCCCTGCCTATCTGAGGCCCCTCACTCCCTCTCCCTTTTTGGATCTTGCCGCTTCCAGGGCAGTCTCCCCTGCCAGAGTCTGGTTGAGACCCCCGTCGCCACGGCCACAGGGGGCACCGTACCGAAGTCCAAGGGAGAGCCTGACACTAGTGTTGTCGTTTTCCTGCATTTCTACCTACACAAGAGCTTTAACACAATTTTGCTCAGGATCCACCTCAGTGATTGACCAAAGGTTTATGGCTATGTAATTTTGCTTCATTTAATGTGTCATGTCAACATTTATGCTTTGTTTCAGTTCTGAGTTTTTTGAGGGTTTTTTAAAGGATTTCTGGTTGGTTTTACAACCCAAATCCTAGTTCATTGTTTATTTAATGTCCCATCCTATTGATTGTATTGACTCACTCTGTGTAATCCACCTGTAGTCCCAGCAAAAAAGGCAGACTATGAGTGATGCAGTAGATAGATGGATAGATGGATAGATGGATAGATGGATGGATGGATGGATGGATGGATAGATGGATGGATAGATGGATAGATGGATAGAGAGATAGATGCTAGAGAGAGAGAGAGAGAGATGATAGATAGATAGATAGATAGATAGATAGATAGAGCTGAATTCCAGTGGTGGAGAGGTAAGGAAATGGCTGCCACAGGGACAGAGTTATGGTAAATGGCTGCCATGTGGGCTGGAAAATCCAAATCTTCCCATGCACACAGGAGTAATCCAGGCTTTACTGTGCTCATTGCCAGAACTTCAGAGTTGTTGCATCCTCTGGGGTCTGGGGCATAGGATTAAGTTTACCTATCCAGTTAGCACAAAGAAAACTCTCTCTGCTTCAGCCCTGGGCTTCTACATTGCTTCACACAAACGTGGAACCACAACGAACACACACAGAACTAGAACTGAGGCCCCTCCCATCCAGGCCATGATGGGTGAAACCGAAACTAGTTTGTGAGGGCTTACTTAAAGGCATGCATGTATATACATCACAAGAACAAAGCAGGCCTGAGAAAGATCACAGAAAAGCTAGGGAAACACCCAGAGGTGCATGAAAGTATCACAATGCTCTTTAGAAGCAAGAAAAAACTTTTTCCTCAAAGCACTGAACTCAGGGCCAATAACCCATGCAGAAATGGCCCAAGACTCCCCAGCAAGGATTAGATTTTGCAGACAAAGCCTCTGTATCAGTGGGAAGCACCACCATTAATGGAACAAATCTGCAGTATCAAACTATCACCCTATTGACCATTGTGATGTTTCCCTTTGCTCAGTATAGCATAGATTCAAGTTAGAATTCTCAGTGCTTTGTCGAAATAACTCTTTCTCATGCAATGGAAGTATAACCCATCATTTGATATGCCAAATGACAAAAGAAAGCCACAAACTCTATCATTACATATGTTCCCAACAAAAAGACTGCTGCAACTCTTTGGTTATACTTTTGAACAGTCGTTTCCAAAAGCCTAATGTGGTTGAGACTATAAAAGCTTTGTCTTGTGCCTTCGTTTATTTTAAAAAAAAGTTACCAAAGGATTACTTCATACATGACCTAATTCTGCAAAACACAGCTGGTGCCAGGCTGGCCCCAGAACAGTCCTAAACCTTTGGGTAGATATTTGAGTTGGCTGCAGAAACAGCTGATGTGCTTAGACATTTTGGCACATGTTACAACGATCATGTTTCCCCTCTTCAAGTCTAGGTCTTATTTTTCTTGGTTGCATTCCATGGTCTTCAATAGGTATCATGCCCTTTCTTACTCAAGAATGTGCTGATAGGAATATAACCATCCCTAATAAGCCTTAATGTAGTCATTACTAATGGTAAGAAACTCATATCGTTCATAGGGGCTGGTATGGATATTAAATAGTGGAGGAAACTAACTCAGTGATGTTTCAAAATTCCCTTCCCTTTTTTTCAATGAAATGTTCAGATTGGTCTACATGCGCTGGAAAGCTTTAGAAAGTGTGGCCCCACCTAAGAGATCCCACACAGATTATATGAAAATGCCTGTTTCTTATCAGTGCTGTTACTGAATGTTCAGAGATGGAGAAGGAAGATGTACCATTCCATCCACATGGAGTTCCCATTGATCACATGAAGCTTGCTTTATGCTGCATAAAACCCTTGGTCCAGCACCATCATTATTGTCTAGTACTCAGGCTGGCAACAGCTCTCCACGGTCTCAGGCAGAGGAGGAGGAGGAGGAGATTGGATTTATAACACGCCTTTCACTAACCAAAGGAATCTCAGCTGCATGTGGAGAAGTGGGGAATCAAACCCGGTTCCCCAGTTTAGAGTAAACCACTCTTAACCACTAAACCAAAGGTCTTTCCACAACACCTACTGCCTGGTCCTTTTAACTGGACATGCTGTGGCTCAAACCTGAGACCGTTGGCATGCAAAGCAGAGGCTCTGCCACTGAACCATGGACCCTCTCCAAAAATCAGCTCTTTGTCAGAAGTGGGATTTGAACCCACACTGCCAGGGAAGACTGTGACCTACGTGCAGCACCTTAGACAGCTCAGCTGTCCTGACTGGCCCTCTGCCCACATGCACAGCAGAAGGGGAGGAGATTATGTATTACTAAATTTACATGCTACATTTCTTTGGCCTGCAACTAGGTTAGGTATCAGATGCCACAGCTTCCAGTTCAAACTCCAAAGTCCACAATAGCCAAGGATTTTTTTTTTTTGGGGGGGAGCCATTTTTTTAACCTTGTCCCAATTTGCTATCTCAGCGAGTCTTAGAAGGGTAACCAAAGAATAAAGGAAAAGACACGCTCCGTCCTTCAGTTCTTTCTTGTTATTTCACATGGGATGATGGATTGTCTGCTTTGATTTTAGAATTTCCCGTCTTTGCTCTGTTTCCTTCTAAAAAGGCTTACTTGAAATATTACCTAAATGTAGCTTTTGATGCTTAATTTCCTTCAAAATACTTTCTGTAGAAGAACATCAAAAAGCCCTTCTTCCTTTTCAGTGACAAGCTTTCAGAGAAGAAGGTTTTTTGAATCATTATTAAGAACAAAACTGATGCATGTTGCTCATTAAACCAAGGGAGTTCCTGCATGTAAATGGTTGCTGGAAGTGTGTGTGTGGGGGTTCATATGTCTAATCTTACAAGCTACTTTGTGGGACAGAAGTTCACAACACCCTATCAAAAGTCTGTTCCCATCCTACACCCCCACCCCCGGCAAATGTTGCTACCTTTACAACTGTCTCTATTAACTGGACATCGTCTTCATGTTCTTTTAACTGTTCATGGAAACTCACTTATCGCTATTTTTGGCTTTTGGACAGGCTTGGTTAAAAATCATGTTAGCAAGATGGTCAAATTGTCATTCTGATTTATTTAAATAGGCACATGCTCTGGGGGGAAACATATCTTGAGAGAGTTTCCAAAGCAGCAGCAACAACAACAAAAAAACAACACCCAAAACTATCAAGCAATGAAATCATTTAAAACCATCTCTCCTTATAATAAAAGAGTTTTGGTGTCCCTCCTTGACACGCTTCCACAGCCTTTCGCCCGCTCAGCTGCCACTCTCAAAGTCTCCCAATCCTGTGGCTGCATTGGCTCGCTGCGTTGGTTCAGCCCCACCCACCAAGCTGGCGGGCAGCATTTTGCCCTCAGTCTGGAGGGAGCCGGCGAAGGGGATGGACGCTCCACCGAGAGAGCAACAACCCCTCCATGGGGGAGAAGGAGGCAGACCTAGCGAGCGGTGGCAAGCAGAGGAAGCACTCCCCTTTGCTGCCCCCCCCCCGCAGCCCCTCTCCCTTGGCCGCAAGGCCTGCACTTCATCAGGGTGATAGCTCAGCGGGCTGTACCGCAGAGAAGGCTGCCCAATGCCTTTCAAAGATTCCCCCATCTTCCTTCAGCAGCAGTGGCAGGGAGGGTCTGGCCTAGAGGAAACAAGCTGCTGCTCCTGGAAAGCTGGACTTCCTCCTGAGGAAGACACTTCTCTTGGCTCCTGTGTGGGACTAACTGTGACTGTCTCCTCAGTGGCTTTTGGTAGCAACCAACTTTTGTCAGTAAAAAAAAACACTTTCTTGTCAGAATTAACTTAAAACGGCTCTCTCTCCTTTTTGCCTCCACCATGGCTGGCTGGCTAATGAGGTGGGCCAGCGACCATCCAACCATTCTCTTCAACCCCCTGCTGTGTGGCTGACTTTCCCCTAGGGTTGCCAATCTCCAGGTGAGATAGGGTTGCCAAGTCTGAGTTGGGAAATTCCTGGAGATTTGTGGGTTAAAAGCTGGAGAGGCCAGAGTTTGGGGAGGACCTCAGTGAGATATACAGTTGCCAGGTCTGGGTTAGAAAATACCTGGAGACATAGGGAGTGAATCGAGGAGAGGGTGGGGTTTGGGGAGGGGAGGGGCCT
>NW_015163137.1:226123-227164 GCF_001447785.1 Gekko japonicus
CAGGTGCAATGCCATAGACTCCACCCTCCAAGCTAGCCATTCCCTCATGGGGAACCATTGTTGCCAATCTCCAGGTGGGGGCTGGAAATTACTCAGAATTACAACTGCTCTCTAGGAGGGAGGGAGAGAAGATGGAAAGCTGAAGCCAGGGGGCAGATAATGGTAAGTTGACGGTTGGCTGGGAGGGATATCAGGTTGCCAGCTCCAGGTTGGGAAATTTCTGGAGATTTGAAGGGTGGAGCCTGGAGAGGGTGAGGTTTGAGGAGGGGTGGGACCTCAGACATGTACAATGCCATATTCACCCTCCAAACCAGCCACTCCCTCATGGGGGATCATTGTTGCCAGTCTCCAGGGGAGGGATGGAGATCATGCAAAATTACAACTGCTCTTCAGATGGCAGAGATCAGTTCCCCTGGAGAAAATGCTGGACTCTGTGTCATTATACCCTGTTTTGGTCGCCACAGCAAACTGGTACTGAGTGCCCAAGGTCAGGGCACTCTCCCAGAGCCTCTTTCTAGAGCTTGTTGTATTTATTTCTACAACGAGCCTTATTCCTAGTCCCTAATAAAGCAATGGGGCAGCCAATGCATACACATGTTCAGACAAACAAAAATAAACTCCAAAACAGCAACAATCTATATAGAACAATCTATATAGTTTTAAAAAATGCTTAGAACTGTATGAAAAGTTGCCACATAAAACATCACTTCCTCTGACCAATGGTAATTCATACTGTGAAAGGGGGGAAAAACCCCAGTAACAATGGTCATTTGCCCATGTGACCAACAAGTAGGGATGTCATCTCTGCCTCAGCAAATGCAAAGAGATTCTGAAGATGATGTCTGAGGAGGGTGGAGTTTGTGGAGGATGTGATATCCTTTCTGGGTGACACTCTGGGAATCTGCACTAATCTCTATGATAAAAAAACATAGAGACATTGGAAAATTCCTACATCATCACAATGAAGATTATTTTTTGATCTCCTGTTCTTCAGTTTCTTGAAGGTGGGGGATTGGGAGCAAAGGAGGGCAAATGGCAAGC
>NW_015163137.1:227300-231264 GCF_001447785.1 Gekko japonicus
AGGGAAAGGAAGGGAATGAATACAATGAACCTAATGGGGATGCTCTCTCATATGTGCAACTTGTACGGACTATGTATGCAGGAAGATGCATATACTATCCCAGCTATGCAGGAAGTCTGCCTAGAGCCACTGCAAGCCCCTAGACAAAAGATTCCCTTCACATTCAGAAGAACACACACACAAGATGCTATGTTAGAACAGGTATGTGGCTACTGTTTCTTGGAAATACTTTTAGCAGCTTCTTTGAATGTTGTATCTCAGTTCCCCCATCTTTTACCAGGCTAGTGTTCTTAGCTTTGTGGCAAAATAAAAATAAAAATGAATGGCATTGGCAAACTGAGGACTGAATCAATCAACCCCATGGGATCTTCTCGAGTATTTCCACAGACATTTCCCCTCCTGTTACAGATCTGTTACTCCCCCCAGTGCTGTTCTTGGAGTGCTCTGTATCTAGACACAGAATGTCTGAGGGGTATTTTGGACCGCAGGGGGAAAGGAGAAGGCAAGGAAATCCATGCTGCCCATGGACAAAAACAACAACAAACAATCCCTTCCGTTCTTGGAAGATACTGGTAGATATAAACCATTGTCTTATATTACACACATAAGTGCCATCAAGTTGCAATTAATTCATGGAAACCCCAACCAGGGGCTTTCAAGGCAAGTGAGAAGCAGAGGTGGTTTGACAGTGCCTTCCAAGAACTGATCCTGCGTAGCTTCCAAAGAATCTGATGAGATCATGTTATACCATGCCACCTTCCCTCCTCTAATATGGCTCAATTCTTTAAAATGTGACCAATTCCATCAAAGTGGTTTGATCTCATATCACATGCAGAGAGCTAGCACGGTGTAGAGGTCAGAGTGTTCGACTAGGATCTGAGAGACCCAGTTTCGAATCCCCACTCTGCTATGGAAGCTTGCTGGGTGACCTTGGGCAAGTGACGCAGCCTAACCTATCTGACAGGGTTGTTGTGAGGATAAAACAGAGGAGAGGGGAATGATGGAATTTGCTTTGGGTTCCCACTGGGAGAGAAGCAAGATATACCTAACTAAAGTCACATCATTTAAAAAAAGAAATAAATAAAAATGCAGTGCATTTTACAGTTATGTTCTAAAATCTTTGGAGATCATCTTTCTTAATTTATTTTTAAAAAATATTATAGCAAAGGTTGATGGCTGCATCCAAACAATAAATTGTATTATTAACCAGAATGGCTTGGTGTGTGTAAACATTAACTTATTGCTCGTGATTTGAACTCCAATCCTTGGAATGTCTGTTTTTGCCATTAAAAACATCATTAAAACCTGATCCTTTTTTGCTTAATTGGACAACACCTCGTTCCTATGCCTAGGGATGATTTATTTTAGCAAACCTGTAAGTAAAGAAGCTATATGGCAGTGCAGTTAATCTTATCACATTTAAGCTGATCTTTTAATGACAGCATCTGTTTATCATAATTATTATAAGTTGCCTAGGCTAATAGAACACACAGAAATAAATGGGAATTTTAACTCTATCAAAGTTAGACTTATATATAGCTGGCTGGTAACAACCTGCCCTTCTTAGGTAGGTTTAGATCCAGGCAGCTTTTCTGCTGGTGAAAGTGTAAGGAGGGGTCCTCTCTAGCCTTGACATTTCCCTACCTACTGTGTGCAAACCCTTACCTATGGCCCCAATTCCCCTCCTTTGAAAAACTGAGGAGCAGCATAAGAAAAAATGGTTAGAAAATTACCTCTATTATGATGCTCTAGAAATTTCCCCATGTCACTATGATCTTTACCATAGAGATTCCATATTAGAGTCAACTCCCAGAGTGTCCCCCGGAAATGATGTAACACACTCATTACATTCCATGCTTCCCAAGCACCACCCTCAGAATCTTCTGGCATTTTCTGAGGCAGTGCTGGCAACCCTAGTCCCCTTTGACCACTAATAAAGACTATGTTGGGGACTCTGGGACCTGCATGAACAGAAGCCATGTGCAACAGGCATTGAAGTAAAGAATGGAATAAAGCAAGATTGAATGAAAAAGTGGTCCGGATCTAACCCAGTATATTTTCTACACTGAATCTAATGCTGCAGCTGCAACTGCCCTTCCAGTGTTTCAAGCACAATCAAGGCACAGTTTTTTTGAGACATTACAATATGGCAATCGGAATACGTTGAGGGCTAAACATATCTTAAATCATCCCAACTCGGAAGTAATTTTGAAACTAAATTTACTTAAATTGTTCGTTGCTTCCCTCCCCCATCTCAATTTCAAAGCGTTAAGGCCTGATCTGTAATTGAAATTGCTTCATCCCCCGCCCCCAATCAGCATTTGAAAGCAATTAGACTATGGCACAGAGCAATTGTCTTCAGTCACTTAGGGCAATGCTGTCCATTATAATTTAAGGGGGGGGATAACACTTTAGAAAATAGATTTACATGTTGAACGCAGTTCTAAAGATCTGATGCAGACATCCTTAAGGAGATGTGACCGGTTACTGGGCAGAGGTGGGGATTCTGAAATAAATGCCTATACCCTACCATCTTGGGGCTTAAAAAATGAAAATATTTTATCTACTTTATGAGTTAGTACATTTCAGCTCTTTCCTAAAGATACACACAAGACTGCTCAAGATCATACAGATATTAACAATTCTAATTCATAAACTCTGTAACATTGGGGGGGGGAGGAAATCTGTAAAACAAATAACATGACAAAGCCATGATATAGCAGCAGAACAGACTTTCCATATTCCTGCTATGCTGCAGGTGGGAGAGCTCCTGCTTCCCCCTCCTTTTGGCCTCCAGCATGGCATCCCCATGCCCCCCCCCAATTCCCACTGACTGACAATCTTACAGCAGCATGGATAAAATTCAATTAGCAGTACAGTCACCAGCTGGTAGCTGGCAGCCGACAGGAGACTGGGTGGCCGGGAACCAATGGAATTATTGCTTTGACAGCATGAAGTCACTTCCAGGTGAGCCCCTAAGTGACATCATTGCATCTATGCAACACTCTAGGATTCAATGGAAACTCTATGATGTTACCATAGAGTTTCTGATTAATCTTACAGGATCACATTGACACAATAACCACACTTCCAGGTTTGCCCCAGAAGTGGCATCCTGCCATTGGAGCGACTGTACTTTTACGCCATTTTGGGCCTTCAAACGTCAAAAATGACACCTGGAATTAAGAGTGAGATGAACAAGGTACAATTCCACCTTACTCTCTGTCCTCTTACTAACTAGTGTAATGAAAGATTCAGATTTTAGGATAAATGTTGTGAGATGAAAGAGAAACTAGTTCCACCTCTTATCCCACAAAATACCCAAACCCTGCAGCTTACCAACACAACCCTTTGATGGAGTGCTCTAAACCCAAAGGCCTCCGTGCCCCTCCCAAGCTAAATTTATCTGAACAATGAATAAATTAACCAAATTGCATATTACACTATTATAAGGGCCATTTTCAATTGTTATGGATCACCATGCCTTGCGTACAAGGAGAACATGCCACCCATGATCCCCCTAGTACGTGTGATTGCCTTTTTGTTCTGAAAATAACAATCATTTCTTTTTTTTAACCTTCAGTTAGGGTTGCCAGCCTCTATGTGGGGCCTGGAGATTGCCAAAATTACAACTCCAGACTACAGAGATCAGTTCTCTTTGAGAAAATGGCTACTTTGGAGGATGGGCTCAACAGCATTGTACCCTGCTTAAGTTCCTCCTCTCCCCAAATGCTGCCCTACACAGGTGAGCACCTGGAAGTGACATCTCAGTATTTGTAACTCTCTAGGAACTACTTCAGATCTCTGTGGGCTTTACTATAGAGAGTGGGTGAATTCCTAAACCATTGTGGGTGCCATCATGTTATCTCTCCCCCCCACACACACACACAATGCTCCCAGGGATTGCCAGCACAGGG
Organism: Gekko japonicus; assembly: GCF_001447785.1. Lineage (NCBI taxonomy): Eukaryota > Metazoa > Chordata > Lepidosauria > Squamata > Gekkonidae > Gekko > Gekko japonicus. Next base: position 231,218 of record NW_015163137.1, read on the forward strand.
CTGTCAATCCTAGAGGTGCCAGATCCCCTTGTCCTTCTACCAGGGAG